>NC_083337.1:146129284-146278102 GCF_019175385.1 Lycium barbarum
TTAAGGACATTTTTTATTTACATAACAAGCTTGATACAAGTAGAAGACACACATTAACAAAGGGAGCCAACTACATATTGATCATTATATAAAGATTTAATAGAATTCGCGGTCAGGGAGGAGCAGTGGAGCCACAAGGGACCAAACGTACAGTCCAGCAGTAACCCATTCTGTACATATGCGAACCCAAAGAGATGTCCAGCCAACATCAATTAGCTCTGAACTATCAGAACTGCTAGTCCACCCAGAAAGAAGCATTGCAGAATACATGCTAGCCAGAGCAAATATCAGATGGAAGAACGTGTAGGAGTAGCTCACTGGCCGTGCTTCTGTTGATCCTTTCCCAGATTCCAGCTCCTCGGAATCAAGAAGGGATTTCTTCTCACCTATAACAGAAGATTGGTACTTGTCAGATAGAGAAATTGTACAGCTTGATGACTGTTGCTCATGAATGGACGGATCACAACAGCTTGTGTGGGGTGGGATTTACCAGTATATTGTCACTTTACATTCGAGTTTTGATGATTGATAGAAACAGCTAGTGTCTTATGATTCTGTAGGAGTATATCTCTACAAATGAGTAACAATTTAACAATCTTAATTCACCTAGGCCCATACACACAGAGCTATGACAGGTATTACATACTAGATGATCAATTGTCAAGAAAACATAAGCAATACTCCACATAGGTGTTGGACTAAATTCCTAACAGTGTTAAACTGAAGAAAGGCTGGAGAATACGCTTCGACTAGGACTATAGACAGATTTCCTAAAGGTCACCACCACCTTTTATAGTATATTGACGGCAGGCAGATCATTCACAGGAGTCTTCGTGAGAATGGAATCTTGAGAAAATGGGTTGACATATGTCAAGTCATTCACTGAGCTATGAAAGAAAAGCATCAAAAGGTTTTGTTACCTGATCTGGGAGAAGATGGTGGAGACAGAAAAGTAGTTG
Organism: Lycium barbarum; assembly: GCF_019175385.1. Taxonomy (NCBI): domain Eukaryota; kingdom Viridiplantae; phylum Streptophyta; class Magnoliopsida; order Solanales; family Solanaceae; genus Lycium; species Lycium barbarum. Next base: position 146,130,244 of record NC_083337.1, read on the forward strand.
AAGATCCAGCACGAAGAGCAGAATATAGGACTGAGAGAACAGTTGTAAGCATTCCAAGAACAAGGGTACTTGTTGTTACTGCCTTTGATTTGTTATGGAGCCCATTGCAGACATAATCTCGAGGCTCGCTAGAAAGACCAGTATAGCAAACATAAGCACAGTAAACAGATATTACAGAAGCTGGCAGTAGGCTTCCATTTACCTGGACATAGTAAAATGGAAAAAAAATTATTAGCACAAGTAAGAATATCAAAAGGCAGAACTCAGCTACCAAAATTATTTTTCTGAATGCATTGTAAAGGAAGTAACCCTGAGGGAGATGTTTGATGTATATATTGCATAGAAATATATATGTGCATGTAGTTAGCAAGAGATAATGTATATGAAGCATTTCAAATATTCTTCATAAAGAGGTTGTCCTCCAGAGGAAAGGCGCCAGGGTGAGAAAACAGCATCAGCAGAGAGAGCATTTACCTTTGGGTGCAAAGCAATAACAGCAAATGCAAATGCAAGAATCATGGTCATAACAATGAAGAACACGTTCAGCCCACAGTCATGGCCAGAAGGATTGAACCACATAAGTAAAATTCCTGAAAAAGCAAATGTTGCTATGTAGCATGCCACAGATATCACAAGTAGAGCGACATACCTGCAAAAGATATGTCAATTTAATAGATAGAACAAGGTCGAGGGATAAAATAATACCAAAGATAAGAAATTGAACCAACCACTTCTGCTCATCTTTTGCAACCCATGAATCATTCCATGAGTGTGTAGCATCTAATAATATTATTACTTGGATTAACAAAAACATCCCTGCCCCAAATTTTGAAAGAAAACCTGCAAAGGCAGAAAAATAGACCAATCAGATAAAGTGAAAAAAAAAAACATACTTTTGCCAGTTAAGAAACTGAACTAAGGAAATGACACAATACAAAAACTAGAACAGGCATTGAACCGAGAAGCTAGAGGAAAGTGTACTTATTAGAAGAAGTTAACTGGAGAAAAAGTGAACTGTCAAAACATGCCAGTTCTTTTCCCTAGTACATATTCTGTTCATCATGTACTTACTACACAAAAATTATGTTTTCTTGAGACATTATCTGATAATTTGAAGAAAGATCATTCTAAAGTTTGGTAGACTTGGGTGAATTGAAATCCCTAGTCTCCTGACTTCTGAAATGCAGTTGATGATTTTATGAAGCTGTAATACTAAAGAAAAGAAAATAATTAAATTGTTGAGTAGCAAATTAAAATGTTCAGGATTGCCCGCAGGGCTTTGGTCTAATGGTTAAAGCGCAACACGTGATCTATGCGTTAGGCACACGTTGCGGGTTCGAACCCTGCTGCAGGAAAAAGCATGATATTTAAGTGAAGAAGGATAGAGGGGAGGGCCCGAGTTTGAACCATGCTCCATCGGTGGATTTCTCAGTTATCAGAAAAAACCTCAGGTTAGGGGCATAGAACTGACCATAAAATGTTATGACACCATTCGGGAGGAAAAACATGAGGGCAACAAGCAACACCCAGATCACCAATTTAGCAACCCATCCACCGTGATGCCAGGAGTCCCGCCTATCATTTTGATCCTTGATACCAATCATTATAAGTGCAAGCAGTCCAAAAAACAAGAAATTTCCCAAACTGACACGAAGAACAGCTTGTGTTTGAAACCATTCCTTCGATAAATTGTCTGAAGTGTTTATCCCTACAACCAACGAACACACAAACCAATTAGTAAGAAACACATGTATTACTTTCATCGCTGTAGATAACAAGTAGCAAGAATAGTATGGGGAATCTCAACAGATATTTCACTTGGACTATTGGCTTATTCAGAGGTGACACATATTTAGAAGCATAAGAAATCTGAAAACTATTCTGAATTAAACACTCCATCAATTCTGTCCCATGGACAGCGAATTGCTATTTTTGACATATTACTTGTTAGCCATATATTATATATATGTACAAGGAGGAGGATAATTTACAGTCAACTCCTCTGTTCTTATTTAGTTCTATAGTTTCTTAAAAATATCTCCCAACCAGCATTGCCAATCAAAACCTATAATAATACAAGGGTATTTGAGAATGCACTCTCATGAAATAAATACAAATAAATCAAAAGTACTTTTCTAATTAACTAACTTCCTCCAAATTAGTTTATTCTTTTGGAGTTTCAGTACTTCATCAAAAGTCATACCCGTCATCATCTACCGAATTTTGATAACATCATCATATTTACATTTTTCCCAGAGGAGTTTTTGTAACAAATCACAAAACTAACTAGCAGGAGCAATGTGATGTGAAAAATGAAGAGGATAGTCAAAACTGGAGAAAAATCATAATATCATCCCTTAAATCTGGATTTCATTCATAATAATCCCTTAACAGTCCTCCAAATTGTTACAAGTGGTGAACATTTACTCTAGCCATACGGCCTATCTATATCTAACAGCAATAGGTTTCCATTTTTCAAAGAAAAAGGAAAAGGGAACCCATTCAAAACAATCAAAGAAGCATCATGTCAGATCAATAAAAGAGATGGCGTTTGTACCATTTCCATCCCCGGTGGTTATCATTGTTGGCTCTGTGAAACTGTGGAAAACAAAGGAAAAAGGAGAAATGGAGGAGGAAGGGCGTAGAGGAGTACTAGTGACGAGGCTAAGATTCTTTTTAAAAGAAGTTACATTAGGGAACTACACAGGAAATTAGTAGATTATTCTTTCATTAGATGCACCCTACAGGCAGATTCTGTTGGATTGGACTAAATGTAAACCACTTTTCAGGAATTGGAGTAATATTAGTCTACCTTACATATTAAGGAACATTTTGAATGAAGTCATAAACTTATGGGTCGATTTTGGGTTCTTTCTTTTCGAAGCTGGTAACATATATCATTAACAATTACTATAATAGTTAGTGATGTTGACAAAACCAAGGGCAAAAAAAGTTAAGTAATCAATTCATTCTCTTTTCAGATTGATTTCTTCTTTTGTGAGCTTCAATACATCACTAAAGGGAAATTTTACCATTATCTTTAAGCAATTGTTCGCAAATTTAGATATTTTTTTTCCAACTTGAATATAACAGTAACAGGGTCTGTGATAACAAAATTATGAAACTCAGAAGGCGTACTGTAATTTCAGATACTTGAGGTGGGGTTTTTTTAGGGCAGGTGGGGGTGGGATGGGACCAACTGGTAGTGCCAAGTAAGTCCAATATCAAAGAATGCACTGTGATATTCTTGTGATTATGCTGAACTGGATGGAGCACTGGAGCCTGGTGTAATTTACGGAACAAGGAAACAGAAGTACTATACTTGGGCAACATTCTTCATCAGTAGCATGCTTTGAAAGATCTCAGGTATACTAGTATATAATATTGAGTACCATATCAGGTAGAACTTGGATGCATGCCAAATAGCTAAATAAGGAAAAAATATTGCAAGAAGAAATCAGCTAAAAGCAAATCATTGAAACGAAGCAACCATTTTGTATCTTCCCCTATTAGCGTGAAAACAACTTCGCCACCAAACAGCACTGTATGCACTCAAAAAGTTTGCAGTACATTCATAACCAGGTAAGGCATGAGAACTAATCAGTAAAGAGGATTGGAACTTATGGTTTGCAAGGAGTGAGTCTCCCAGAACTGAAAAGGTCTCTGGCAGGAAAGAAGCCTAGGAGATGAACAACATAGAGAGGAAAAGGCTTTGCAACTCATTGTCCTTCTATCTAAAGCTTCTTGAGTTCATCTACTCCTATCCACGTCAAAACTTTCGGCTACTCTTCTGACTACTGAATGGAAGTGCAATATAATGCAGTTCGAAGACTATCCAAACATGCTCATGATCTCCTAAAGAACCTGCTTAACTGTATAAGTACTTCCAGAATCAGGATAAAGTTTTATCATAGCATATTAACAATTTCTATAAATACAATTCCGGCATATATCTAATACAACTGAAGATGGGACTTAAAAGTGAAAGGACATAGCCTAACATAATTGCAATTAGTCTGAAACATAATACACCACCCATTCTAACTTTATGTTACACTCTTTCCATTTTTAAAGTTTTGTTGAGTCCCACCTCGGCTCATTAGGGACGAGGGAGGTCTCTTTATATGGTCTTGCACAATCCTCCCCTACTGAGCTAGATTTTGGAATTGAGCTAGGCTCAAGGTACATTTCTTTAACATGGTATCAGAGACGGGCCCATCCCAATCATTATTTACCTGATGTTCGCTCCAGATGTTCAGTCCTGAGCGTCACATCAACTCATTAGGGATGAGACAGGTCTCTTTATATGATCTTAGACAATCCTCACCTAATGAGCTAACTTTTGGGATTGAATTAGGCCCAAAGTCCATTTCTTTAACAAGTTCCAATATGTTCACTGTGTTATTCTTTGTCAATTTTCACAACTTTCAGGAATTCAACTTCAATAAACTAAACAACTTGAAATCTGATGTGTATGTCATCCTATCAAACCAACTTCTTTATTACTTATATCATATCTCTTCCGTTATCACTAATAAGATAAATACGTCAAGTTAACATCTTAAACTCCATATTTCGTCGGATACCATCATATGTAAAAATTGAAACAGAGAGAAGTAACAACTAGCAGAGTGCTTATGATTACTACCAGCTGCGTCCCAATAGTAACAATTAACGGGCAATTCAAAATTCGAAACAAGCCATCAAAAGCTAAATTAAAAACACGGAACAATAAAAAGCTATTTCGTGAATAGGAAAAGCTAAAAAAGGAGGATAGGATAATTAATTACAGGAGAAATTCTTGAGTAGAGGAGAAGCGACTTCTCTGAGAACCCAAGAGACGATTAAGGAAACACCAAAAAGGGCACAATATGCTATTCTAGCTGAGCTTCTTGTGACACTTGATGCAACCGATGTGCACAGTCCACATGTCAATGATGCGCAGCAAGACGCCAGGCAAGACATTTCTCACTGAAAGAGATCCAGAAAGTACTGCCAGGTTCTCCCAAGTCGAATTTGCTTCTTCAGTTGGAACTTCTCCGCTATTTTTATCGTCCAAAACTTGCCTGTGTTAATTGGATGAATGGTCCCTTAACTATATAATTAATAATTTTGGTCCTTTAAATTCATCAGAAGTTAACACTTTTAGTCTCGGCAAAATATTTATCGAATTTTATTTATTAAATTTGATGATAATTATTAAAAAAAAAAATATTAGCGAGAACTCACATTTAGAGGTATACATTACTAAAGTAAAGGCCCAATACCTCGAGACAAAACTGATGGACAATCGCCGGCAATAGTGCAAAACTGACAAAATCCCAACAGACTCGATAATGTCCGAAAATAGTTCCTCGAAACGTAGAAACCAACGCACTAGGCCAGTTAAAACTAAGGGGTTCATCAGCTAGATAAAATACACGTACTAGACTCAGATTTTATGGAAAACCCGGTATAAAATAAATACTTCTATTGTAGTAATTTAAAAAAAAATAGTTTCCGTGCATTTTTTTCCTAAAATAACCGACGCATGTCCATTGTTTTCTTAAAAAAAATAAATTAGAATTAAAAAAAACATATATTGTCTTTTTAATAGTGTCCCTGGATTTTATCCGTCGATTTTTCACTTGTTTTTAGCAGTAACAATTTTTATAGGTTCTGGCTTTATGCTATTTCTAATTTATTTTTAAAAATCTGGTGTATTTTATTTAGTCGATGGACTCTCTCGGTTTTCATCGATAGAGTCTGTCGGTTTTTGTGCTGCGAGACACTATTTTCTGTCATTATCAAGTGTGTTGGTTTTTCCTCGATTTTTCCCTTTCACCGATGAACATCCGTCGGTTGTCCAGAGGTATTGAGCCTTTCCTTTAGTAATGTGTACCTCTAAAAGTGAGTTCTCGCTAAATTTTTTTCATAGTCCTCGTCAAATCGTATAAATAAAGTTCGATGAATATTTTGTCGGAGACTAAAAGTATTAACTTTTGGCGAACATAAAGGACTAAACTGTTAAGTGCATACTTAAAGGACTATTTTTAACATACCCTCAGAGTTAAGAGACCATTTTTGTTAATTTATGGCATACATAAAAGACCAAAACTATTAAGTATATAGTTGAGGGACTATTTTAAACATACCCTCATAATTAAGGGAACGTTTATGTCGTTTTCTCATCAATATCTTATCACTTTCAATTGGACTTTTTTATTTCCTAAATGGCCAAAGTCAAGTAATTTTGTGTGATTTGGCCCAGTATCAAAGCAGGTCACCTAATAGGGGGCCCAAAGTGCACAAATAGCAGACTTTAGGTCCTTAGGACTCCTATCTAAGGCATAGATAAAGTTTATAATTTTTGTAAGTTTGGTCATTTCAGAATCAATTTCAAATTTACGAGACTGAGTAAAATTAATGCGACTATAAATTTATAAACTCTAAAGCTAAGAATCTGAAATTTTGCTTGTCAAAGTGATTGCAAAGTATTATTGGGTTGGGTCCACCCATAAGGGGTGCTAGATGACCCACGAGCCCATTAAATATTCGGCCACATTAAACTCTAGAGCTAGCCCATATAAACACCATTTATGAGTGTTTAAGAAAAGCTAATCTATCATATAGAGACAGCTGGGGTACGGCCGTTCACACATAATATCTATCCCTGCATTAGAAGGGATATCTAGGCTGTGGAAACATAGGGATTCATCCGCTTTGTAAGGATTTCCGACGACCGGTGACACGAGTCGTAGTTGCTCAAGATCCGCTTCCGCTATGGAGAAACTCGTAAGTCTCCTAACTAGTATTTACGCATCAAATATCATCATTGGCATCAGAGCCATAGGCTCGTGTTCCGATTGGAGACATGATCGTGTGCAATACATGAAACCTAGATTTTTTGTGAATAATTTCGAATATTAATTGCATTATTTCATGTTTGTAAATGCCTAGTTTTCGCATGAAATCTTAGGGCTTTTATAGATCTCATCGAGAACTTTCCGTCGATATGCGGATCATATTTTTTGGCTATGTAGTTTGTGAGATATTGAATTTTAAAGTTTTAGGGTTTTATTATTACGAATTTAACCCCAAAATATTCAATAATCCTTGTTTCATGCAATTTTCGTGCAAATTGGGTTGGGTAATATGTTACCCATATGTTTTTGAGCAAAAACATATAATCAATTATGATTTTCATCGAAAATTTTGGTAGGATTTTAAGAAAAATCCTCTAGGGTTTGCTTAGAAAACCCATCAATTTGTGATCATATAAATCGATATAGACAGTTTTATTTTGATTTGATGATTTAAATCAATCCTAAAATATGTTTAGGATATAAATCAGTGATTTAATCGAAGAAAAATTGCCGAACAACTTGGTTTTGGCTGGAAATTTAATCCGACTCATCGGAGAAGGGAAAAAAAAGAATCATGATTTTCAAATTTTGGCACCATTCTTGATGATTTTTTGAGCAATTGATGCTTGGAATCAATCCCAAAACACGTTTGGGACAAAACTTAGTGTTTTGATTAGATTAAAGTTGCCAAAAAGTGAAGAAAATCAAGCAAAAACCCATTTTGTTGCACCTGACCCATGAACTGGGGAAGAAGGCTGGTTGCCTAGCCTAGACAAAGCCCCCTCTCGGCTGAAACACCTTTCTAGAGAGTGTGGTTCACCCCCATATCGGAATTCAATGATTCTTTTTTGGTTTTGCTCGAAATTAAATTTCTCATTTTTAAATAATTTTTAGACACTGAAAATATTTTTCCCTTTAATTAATACCTTTATGAAATTTTTAATTTCATATTAATTAATTTATGTGATATTTTTCAAATATAAAAATATGGAAAATCTATATATGATGCATAGAACATGTCTATGTTACTCACTCTCCCTAAAGGTTTATGGAAAATAAAATCCTTGTCAGACTCTATACATCGTGTTACCACTTAGCAGAGTCTTCTAAGTGAAATTAGGTATAAATATTGGTTTTCTCCTTGATTTGTTCTTGGAAAAGTATGAAAGTTAATTTTTCAGATCTAATTAAATTATTTTATTGACATACAAGTGTATTAGAATAAGATTTGATATATTTTTTTTTCTATTTAGAGTATATATTTATGAGTATATACCAATTTTTTAATCAAGAAATAAAAATATTTGGTGACTTAGCTTGAGTTGATATGGTTATTTTACATTTGACATTTATCCCTAGACGATGATTGGGATCGTAGTGAACTTTCGACTCTAGGATTTATGTTTATGGTTAATAGCCTTGTCAATTGGCTAAAGTTACATTTATGTGTATGCAACATTAAAAATGGGTGCTCTTATGCTAGTTGTGAAACTTTCTGTTTTGCAAATATGTAGAACTTGTTTTCCATAAATACCATGTCTACTGCTTTAAAGAATATTGTTGTAGAGCTTATCAAAAGTGAAAAGCTCAACGGTAATAATTATAAAATATTAAACTGTAATATGTGCTAGAAAAACTTTTTTTAAATTGTAAATAATGTCATAGATAGAGCCTATAATGCTTGGAAAAAAAATATTCCTGGCTCGCATTATGTTGTTAAGCTGTGAAGAAGTCACAAGGAATTTTACTCATAATTAAGATTACCAAAACTCTGTAGGATACTCTGGAATATAAGTGTGGTAGCACTTCGGTTACCAAACTTAAGGTCATAAGTTGACTAATGAGCACGAAGCTCAAGCGATTAGCAGTTTCTTGCCTCAAATTTAGGAGCATATGAAGATGCACCCGACTCTTAATAAATGTAATAGTACATTTTATGATATGAGCAACACCTAGAGTTACAAGAGGAGCGGCATGAGGCTGCCAAATAAGGTGCAAAAGTACACAAAATAATTTCTATCTCAATAAATGGATTTAGATAGAAAATCAGAGGAAACTGAAAAGTTAAGGCTCAACCATATAAGAATCCTACAATGATAACCAACAAGAAGATACAAAGTTAAAAAAAAAAAAAAAAATTGTGACTAAAGTGAAATGCTTCAATTGTGTCAAAAGGGTCACCATGCTAGTGGTTGCACTAAGCCTAATAAAGCACTTCATAATGAGTCCAAAAAAGATACTTTGTGCTCCTTACGCTAGCAATATATGTGTTGCTAGTTGTTTTTTTCCCTAAGGATAATCTTTCATTGTAATTGGCTTAGGAGTTGTGTACCACATTGTGAGGGAAATGAAGCCTTTGTGGACTTTCAATGGGTCCCATATATGTAATGTGGGTATATGTAGGAAACGACATGAAGGTTGTTAAACGGATTGTATGATGTGAATTAGCTTTACGTGAAAATCGAGACTTTATCCTACATAATACTTTAATTACTCCTTAAAATTTCAAGGATATTGCTTTGTGTTGGTTTATTACATTTAGGTTTCAATTGTAATTTTTACGACACTAAGGCATATGAACAACTTATTGTGGTTCTAATTTTATCAAAAATGATTTTATCTTTAATAGATTTTGGGTATTAGTTCCTTACTCCAATTGTTAGGTTCCCCCAATTGCCTTATCATATAATCACAAGGATGATGTGAACTTTGGTGTGCTAGACTCGGTCATATGGGCCTGACTTGTGGATAAGTTCACTTGTAAATATTATCTAGTTCGAAAAGCTAATAGAAAATCATTTAATAACACCACCAAGACTGATTTTTCATTGCATAGATTCATTCTGAAGTTGTATTTTCAAGAATGTGAAAATGTGGCAAAAAGCTTCTAATTTCATCATATTAATGGATAAAATTACTCGTATTGCTGTTCTTCATTTGATGTCACATACTCTAAGGCAAGAAGTTGTTTTAAGAAGTATGTGAAAAAGATGGGAAATCAATTGGACAAATCAATAAAAGTTTTGAGAACCAGTTGATCAAGGCCATGAATATGTCTTGGACCCATTAAGCGAGTTTTTGATGATGAAAGTGAAATTTTTAATGAGTTGACTATCCAATATTTCACAATAAAAGGTGTTGTGGAAAACATAAACAGCATGCTCCTTGAAACGATTAGATCAATAATGGCGCAAGTAAGTTACATGTTTCCTTATTGGATATGTTTTGTACTAATTTGTTGCCTACGTTCTTAATCGTGTACCAACGGAATCAGTTACATGTACACTATATAAGTTATGGAGTAATAGAAATCTCAAATATTTTGAGAGACCTTTGTGATGCACAACTTATGTATATAATTTTTTCTCATGGCATATTGGCCCAAAGAGGAAGAAAAAAATGTCTATATGAGATATCATAAATTACATATTTATGGAGCTACATCACAGTGGGAGCGTAAGTGAATTCGGCTAAAGAAATTTCACTTTTTTAGAGAATGAATAACCCTGAAGGGTGAGAAAAGTTAAGACTTGTCTCTTTATGAACCTAAGGACCAAGATCAAATAGGATCCCTTCATTCGAGTGGGAGATTAAGTGATGAAGGGTTAATTTCTCATCAAGATCAACCTTCATCATCGGATGCGAATGATGTTGACACCCAATTTTGTCCCTCCTTTATTTCATTTTATTCACTCGGGCGTCTAAATTTATTGACGAGCTAAACACTTTATTTTCACTACTATTATTTTTGCTTTTAAACAGTTCATCATCGTTTCGTTTTCGGGTTTGGACTCGTTAAATTAATTACAAGACAACACTTTGCAAAATATTTATTCTTCTACATATTAATTATTTATTGTCTTTACATAATATATATTATACCAGTTATTAAATTGGAAGCCCAAAAAATGATTAAATAGCGGAGGAAGGATCAACAATTTTCAGCCGAATTAATGGCCCAAAATACAAATACAATGTTATTCCCCTACCCAAACAAACAACCCACATTTTAATACCCAACCCACATTTATATCAGCCCATATTTAAATTAATAGACCGGCCCAAACGAATTATTGGCCAGCCCATTACCCCTAAATAAACGGACCAGCCCACATCACAATTTTACCCGACCCGGTCCAATTCCCCTCTAAAACCTAATTCCCTCATCTTTCTCTTTCTTTTCTTTTTTCCTTCTTTTCCGCTCATCTCTCCCTTTCCCCTTTTCTCTCCCTTTTTTCCGCCTCATCTCCCTCGTCTCACTCACCCCACCACTGCCGCTCATCTTCCCTTTTCCCGACCACGTCGTGCCCTTTCCCCGATTCCCTTCCTTCATCATTCCTTACCTCACACCGCTCCTCTCTCTCCCCATTCTATAAAAAACAGGGGAGTTGAATCGTTTAAAGGGGGATCGAAAAGGAAGAGAAGAGAAAAGGATCGAAGGATCTGGAATCGAAAAATCAAAGACCAGAAACCAAAAATCAACTCGAAAAAAAAGAGGAGACAGATCGAGAAACAAAAATCTTGAATCCCAAAACTCCTCCAACGATTCGAATCTCCAACAAATCTTGACCAGATTTTATTGTTTTTGAAAGTCTTGGTTTTCCTTTTAACTTTTTTTTTTTTTAAATCCAGTCTGAACCCTACTTACAGTTGAAGTTCTGCAGACAAACAGAATTTCCCTTTTTCTTTAACGACTATATTATTTCCGTCGATATCGAAACTCTCGGTTTGAAAGGTTTGTCGAATTTGAGTTCGTCGCGTTCAAAACGTAGATTCGAGACCTCGACGATCCCCAATTCACTGCACACAAAAGAGGTAAAACACGATACATTTATTGCTTACAATCTTCAGCTTTCTGTTTTGGTTAAGATTTTGTTTATGCTGTCATATGTTTAATGATTATGTAGTTTCTTTGTAGTCGCGTTATTTGTTCGATATTTGGGTGTTGTTAGGATAGATACTAACTGCTAAATGAATTTGATGTATACTGTGGTTTGGAGGTTTAGACTAAATTTCCAGGACTTAGAATCTAGATGAAATTGAATATACATAGGATATACAGTGGGCGATCAAGGTAAGAAGACGATATACATTTGATATACATCTGATATACACACCATGGTGTGTATATCTTAGGTATATCGTGTACGTGATTAAAACAGACCGATACTGAACCATTTCTATAATCGTCTATCAATCTGTAGGTTTAGGTGTTCTGTTTTTTGTTAACGTTGATATGAAAACAGTAGCAGTGATATGGTTATTGTTAGTTCAAGTGGAGTGCATAATGTAACCAAATCTAGTTTTGGTTTAGTTGATTAGTTCGCTGTCAAACATGTTTAAATTCAGACTAGGATAATTATATTCAATTGCTCTTTGAGGTATGATTAATGCATTGTTAGCTTGTCAATCATAGGAGATTAATACACATGCATGTTAGACTGTTTGAAGATCACGTATGCCTAAACGTTTCTTTAGAAAGTTCAAGTCTGGATGTTGAAAAAAAAAGGAAATTTCGATCTGGTTTGAGCTAAACTAACTCACACTTTCTCTTTCTTTCAAAATAATTGTGAATGCCTTCAAGCATGGCTGCATTATCCTTGCTTGTGACAGCACATTAACTTTACCATTAGCATATCTTTCATTTATTTGAGGTGTCATTCCTAAGTATTCCTTGAATTTGGCCATTAGTTCTTTAAAAACTGTGAGACTTCGACTCTTTATCATTTTAATTTGTTCGTCGCATCCTTCTGTTTTGAGTCCTGGTTGTTGTTCTGTGTGCTGGGCATTTTGTCAAAGCACCTACAGTTTGCTTCCGTGTCCTATATTGTCTCTGCAGTTGCGGCCCATCAATTAACATTCGTTTATTTGAGGGTCGTTGTGTCTTCTGGCTATCTCCATATGTGTTGTTTTGATCTAAACATTGTTTGTCATGTCTTCTGGTCACTGCTTCAGGCTTTGCTCTTCGTGTACAACAATTGTATTTCAAATGGTATTATGAGTCTTTAAAAAGGGGCTTTTCCTTAAAATTCTCATTCTTTCCACACTTTACTTCCTAATCCTGTTTCTGTCCTTAATTTAGTGTCAGTTTAGTTTCAGTGGATGTTGAGTAATTCTACCTTTTCAATTCAATTCTCTTGTAGGTTATCTACTACTTTCTTTTCTGTTCAGTTTTGTTGAAATGGATTCAATGACTTGTGTGATGATGGATTAGTCGTTAATATTTATTGTCGTCTCTTTCTTCCAAGGTTATTGATAAATATGATCATGGGTTCGACAATTCAACACTCTCTTTCTTTTTACCTGTTTGCTGCGAGTCTAGTCCAACACATCAGGGCCATTGTTTGTGCAGTAATCCTCCGCCCTTCTATATGCTTATTTTTTTCTGCTAAACTACTGCAGTGTAGCTATTTTTGTTGTTGTAATTTCAGGTCATGAACCGCTATATTTTTAGTTAAATCTCTGCTTCATTCTGAGCTGAATTGTCATTGCATTTCGAGGTCGAAAATACTGCTTTTAGATCGACTTTGCTGCTGTAAGTTTTTTTTCAGCGAGAGATCATTATGCTTTCCCGGGTCTCTATTTTTTTTCTCTTGGAGTCACAGTGCATTTCTTACTCGTATTTCCCTTGAGTATCATGTTTATCTTGTGAAATGTATCCTGCACGATTGTAGTATAGCATAATAATCGAATTTGAGGTTTGCTGGTTTGTGTGTTTTTAGTATTCTATATCAAATTATAGGATGATATACTCGAATATACCTAAAGTATACAACCTCGTGATGCCCATGGGTATACCGAGATTTGTATATTCAAGGTATACTGAGGTATACCAGTTCTATGTATGTATGTTTTTTCTTCAGATTGCTTCTATATGAATGGGTATAAATGAAATGTATTAGGTATACATAGTACGTATATGAGTTATTAATCTGTCCTTCTCTTGAGTTTACGTTACGTATGTTTAGTTTTATTCGTCGATCATGTACTAATCCTTTTCTTTTGTTTTTTTATGCATGAGCATCGTATACGAGTCCCTCGGACTCGTCTTCCTCCGCATATGGTGTTGGGCTAACAGCCCAACATGATTCTTCTCCTGTCCAGCCCTGTCCACGACTAAAGATAACAAATATGAGTTATTGGGCCAAGGCCCAATAAATGGTAACAACCCACAACAACAAGCAGCCGCATCAACAATCCGAGAAATGGGCCTAACCCACTCACTCTTTACTACTCTCTTCCTTATTATTATTACTGTGTATTTTATTCGCTTTATACGACTAACATTTTATTTGGTCTCATTCGATTAGATGAACCGTAGTGAAGTTAGTGAGATTAATGAGTTGATTTTAGTAAAATAGGTAGGAAGAGCCAATGATTAATTGCATAAGTTTCATTTTCCTCTTTTATGACAAAACTACTTATAGAATTTATATCCTTATATTTTCTACTATTGAAATAATTGATTTGCAAAATGGCATGACAACATATTTTAAATCACGGGAACCATGTTATTCTCATGAACTTTAAAGATGTCATTAATACATAAATATTAATCTAAGCGTATATTTTATAAACATTTTCAAGATTTGTCCAATTATACACATCTTTAGTCGAAGTTAGTTAAATAAAGAGTAAAAAAAATAGAAAGAAATTCATGGATTTTCCATCATATTTAAGAACATAAGTCCAGGCATATATATACCATCATGTAATACCATTTTTATTTAAAGATCACCTTTTGCCAAACCATCTTTTAATATGTTATTATCCATAGGCAAATCATTCCATTTTCCTACAAATCTTATTTTTGGATAACATTATTATATTTTTTCATTTAAGGCCTTAGCAATATCTTTAAGTCTCATTCAACGTTTAGAACCTTCTTTTACACATTTTTTTTTTTTTTACAAGTATTATTTTAAACAACATCATCATATTTTCGTTTAAAACCTCAACAACATTTATAAATCGTATTTCAAAAAATAGCATTAAAAGTACTCTTTTATACAAATTATTATTTTCTATAAGTTCTATTTTAAATAACATTCTTACATATCTATCTATAACTTTAGCCATACTTACAAAACTGCTTTCCTTTTTGTATAATACTATATTTACATTTAGCCTAATTAATTTTAAGTCCGGTCGGTTAACCATTGTTAATGGGTCTTAAAGGGTGCCTAATACCTTCCCTTTAGATTAATTGAACCTTTACCTAGAATCTTAAGTTTCGCAGACCTTAAACAGAGTTAACTTTAAACATAACTTTAATAAACTTTAGGTGTCGTAATTCACCGTGAATAATTAGGTGGCGACTCCTTAAAACAAATAAACAAAACCAGGAATCTCCAATATGTCGTACTTCTACTTTAACCCGGTTAAAATGGGGTATGACAGCTTGACGACTCTGCTGGGGACTACCTAGGTTCTAACCATAACGGACTTAGTTCAAATAGGTTTTGTGTGCTTATTACTTTATTTATTTGTTAACTGTTTTTACATGCTATTAATTGTGTGTTTGATATAAACTGTATGTATGATATAAACTGTTTATGTGTCATTTGCTTTGATAAAACTGTAATTCCGTTCATATTTCCTCCACTTCTGGAAAACTCACACATATTCACACGCTTAAAACGGTTTCGCGGTTCGCGCCCGTTCACTACTAAATTACCCCTTTAGTTGGATTGATCTTGTGGATTTAGTCGATCAGCGGTGCAGTCGACGGCCACAGACTTTCCACTCCCAAGTTGTCCGCTTGGGTGAACCTTGTGTCATAAGAAGCCAACTCTTAATCAACCTAGGATAGAGCTAAACCAACACCTTTTATTAAGGGCATACATTTCATATCCTAGGAGGTTTAATACCCTTGGTGTATTAAGCCCATTAGATGACTTTACCCAAACGTCCAAGCGGGTTCACAACCCCAAGTGACAATAATCATACTTTATATGCATGTTTGAAGGATAACTGTGCCTAAATATTGACTATTTGCTCTAATTAATTAAACTTTAGGAAGGAGGGAATGACTAACGTTTCTATGACAGGTATGCATTTGCATCGGAGTACAATAAATGACGAAGATCAAGGGCACCACAAATGGAGCTGGAAGTTAGGCATAAAAATTTTATTTACTTTATTTAGATTAGGAAACACTTTATGTTGTATTCATTTGACATGTAATAAATATTACACAACTTTTGTATTTTATTTTGGGGATATAGAATCTGTTTAATTAATCAAAGTAACGGGATGACATATTATGGCACACTTTACCCTTCAAAACAACGTTAGGCCCACCTCTGGCACAAAGAGGTCACATGCATGTTAGGACGCGTTATTTGTTTTGATATAATCGTTTACATTTGTTTGACAACTCGTTTGACTCTACTTGATGAATTATTTGCTACATGCCTTACTTGACTTTACGTGATCATGACTTTACCTAGATATGTTCATGAGACTAACATTGTTTATACTTTATGTTTCTTTTTTTTCTTATTCCCCAAAAGAGAGAGTTGATTCGTGTTGACACTCGATGCCCGACCATCCTTACATCACAAGGTCAAAGACGTCATCGTTGCCTGAACGTAGTTGGATTGTTCAAGGAAATGAAATTGCTATGTCTGATCCGGCCGCATCTATTTCAACTGGTGTGGAAAACATCGTGATCTCTAGCGATCCGCCCGAGACTTCCGAACACGGAACTGCTATTCAACGGGATGAACATATCGCCCGCCTGACTCAAGAAATTGAGAATCTACGTGGAGAACTAAATCGGGTTAGGGATTTGACCAATTTATCCATCACACTCCAAAATTCACCTCCTGAACCTAGAAATACTGCGCCAGAACCACCTCGTTTCCCATCACTCGAATCCCCAGTTCCTGAGCATTTTCCTCCCCAAAACAATGCACCTACCAACAACAACTTACCTCCGATCACCCCCACAAATCCACCAAATACATCATCCGCCTATACTCCCCCACAAAGTCAACCACCCACTTACACTAGCTATACTCCTCCACAAAATCAACCAACCACCTACACTACTCCTAATCCACCACCCGTCAACCCACTAAATCAATCACTAGTTTACACTCCCTATGTTCCTTTACCCACCAACACTAATCCACTACCCACAACCACTCCTCTAAACCCACCAAATCAACCACCTATAAACACCAATTATAACACACCACCTCTTGTCCAAAACACTCCCATCGCCCAAACTTATCCAACCCAGCATATACACGGGGCACACTTTGTCACCCCTAATGCACAATATGTTCCTCCGGTATATGCCGCAGAAACACAAGCCTTTACCAACCCAGTAACGGTCAGGTTCCAACCCGAGGTAGATCAATACGAAGAAATGGAAAAGGATGCAAAGGCAGGGGCAGATAACATATTGCTAAAAGAGATCCACAGTCTCAAAGAAGCAATGAGAAACCTTCAAGTTGCTAGGGGAACCAAAAGTGTAGAATACGAAGATCTTTGTGTTCAACCTGACGTTGATTTACCCGTAGGCTACAAACCGCCAAAATTTGATACGTTCAATGGAACAGGCGAACCTCATACACACTTGAGGGCTTATTGTGACAAACTGGTTGGAGTGGGCAGAGACCAGAACATAAGGATGAAGCTCTTCATAAGAAGCTTATCTGGCGAAGCACTTACTTGGTATGCACAACAAGATGTCCGTAAATGGCGTGGTTGTAGTGACATGGCGCAAGACTTTATGGACAGATTCAGTTTTAACACCGATATCACGCCAGATAGAGTTTACATGACTAAGTTAACCAAGAAATCAGCTGAGACATTCCGCGAGTATGCGTTACGTTGGAGGTCAGAAGTGGCCAGAGTTCAACCTCCGATGAATGATAGAGAAATGACTGCTACCTTCATTGAGTGCCAGGCTGGCATATTTTACGAGAAAATGATAGGTATGATGGGACAAAAATTCACAGAAGTTGTTCGAATGGGAGAAGCCTTAGAAGAAGGAATCAAATCGGGGAAAATTCAGGATCTTATTGCTTTACAAGCAATAAAAAAATCTATTCAATCTGGTTCTATCAACGGGGTTAAAAAGAAGAAGGAAGATGTCGCTGCAGTCATGAACGCCCAAGGGCATGAGCCGAGCCAAGCCATTCCATACTTTAACCACCCACAACAACCTTTCTACCCTTACCACTACCCTGAACCCCACCAAGGTCCACTATCTCCTTACCCTGTCTACAACACCCAAGCTAACTACTACCAACCCCGAGCACCTCCACATCAAAACCCACGTCCATATCAACCCGTCCAAGCTCCAACTTACCAAAGTCGACCGCATGCTGCACCTAGAGCTCGTCCAAACCTTGATACCAAAAACAGCCGTAACTACACTCGGATCGCTGAACCCTTGGCTCAATTGTTTGAAAGAATGAAAGCAGCGGGCGTAATACAACCAATTGAAGGGAAAATTCCCGATCCTATCCCAAAATGGTTTGATGGTTCCAAGCGCTGTGCCTACCATTCTGGAGTTGCTGGGCACGCCATTGAAGATTGCTATGGGTTCAAAAACAAAATCGAAGCCCTGATTAAGGAAGGAGTAATCCAGCTCGCTGAAGCTAAGCCCAATGTGGTCAACAATCCTTTGCTTGCTCACGAAGATGCCAAGATTTGAAGGAGTCCAGTGCGGAAAGGGACATGTCATCAACTTTTGTCGTTCCCGTGAACATTCCAAAGACAAACACACATGAAGATTACTGCTACAACTACTCGCAACACCAAGGCACTGACCACACGAGGTGCCGAACCAGGGGAGACTATGAACAATTGGACTTGTACTCCGTCCCTAAT
The DNA here is from genome assembly GCF_019175385.1 of Lycium barbarum. Lineage (NCBI taxonomy): Eukaryota > Viridiplantae > Streptophyta > Magnoliopsida > Solanales > Solanaceae > Lycium > Lycium barbarum. Next base: position 146,148,939 of record NC_083337.1, read on the forward strand.
TCGCTGGGAGTCTTGGTAGCATGAACATGTAGTGAACTTGTTTTCTTTTATTGATGCTTGAACCGTACCCAAAATTTTGTTTGTTTTGCTTCATCCTTTGGAAGCTTAATCGTGAAAACTATGAATGTATTTCTGATTTTTCTTATTCATCTACTATTTTCCTTAATCATCTACTATTTTCCTTAATAATCTATTATTGTTATTTCCTACTTATCAAATCTTCCAAATCTACGATTGTGACATGAAATGAATGAATAGACAAATCCTGAGAGAGTAACAAAGAAACTAGGGGACAAGACAAGATTCCACTCGAAAGAATTTTAAATAGCCAATAGGTGATGACATAAACCTGAAAGCTAGCAATCCAAGAACAAATCAAAGGACGGCATTAGGTAAGACAACCTAGTTTACAACCTTTCCTTTAACAACCGTACGAACTACGCTGACCTGATTCCCTCGGCGGGATACGTAGGCAGCCCACATAGGGTTCGGTTGCATTATAACAAAAAATCCAAAAATCCTTATTATTTATATGTGAGGAGAATTACACATGGCATGATTCCCTCAGCGGGATTCGTAGACTTTCAACATAAGGGACAATTATATTTAGGTAGAAAGCCAACAAACCTTTTACCATTTTACATAACAGAACTACGCTGACCTGATTCCCTTGGTGGGATACGTAGGCGACCCACATTGGGTTCGGTCCCTTTATTAGAAAACTTCAGACCATTTTATGTATTTACGAACTACGTTCTGACTTGATTCCTTTGGTGGGGTACGTAGGCAACCTATACAAGGTTCGGTCACACCACAACATAAATTTAACATACCCTTCTGAACCCAAAACTGGGGCATATTTTGAAAATATATAGACAAAATAACGGTTGGACATCGACAAGATTGAGGCTACCATATAGAAAGTATTATAGACCAATTACTTTAGAAGTGTCACAATCTGAAATTGGCAGAAATATTTTACAACTTACATACATATATTTACACATATATATTTCCTTATATACATATACTTACATATATATCTTTCCTTATATATACACTTACATATACACTTTTTAAATGAAACACTTTCTTTCAATCATTTTCACCACTGTTCATCTACCGAGGTTTGAACGGAGGTCACAAGATCCAAACAAATAAGACGAATGGAGCAGCCAACAACGTCAAGCTTCGAGTCAACACGAATCAACTTCCCCCTCCCAAACTAAGAATTTTCCTTTGAGTGCAGGAACTTAAAATCGCGAGATCAACAGTCAAGTCTATCAATCAGGGCCATTGTGGCCTCGTCTCAAAAACCATACGGCTTTACTTCCAACCTTATCTTTTAATTTATTTTTTATCAAAATAATTTTATAACTTTATACACCTGTTTTTGTAGGTTGACGAGATTGAAGGCGAATTAAATCAGGATTACGTGTCCTAAATTTGGCCTGTCACGATACCATCAACATCATGAGCCAGACGACTATTCCACCACTTTACTCCATACTTTATCAATTATTTTATCATATACTTTACCAGCTTTAACCATTTTACTCTGAACTTTGCAGGAATCATTGTTAAGTTTCCAAAGACAGCTGAAGGCATCTCCCAAGACCGCTGGAGGCATCAATATCACACCCCGAGGATAACTATACATTTTAGGCTCGTCCGCCTTTAATAGGACATCATTTCTTCAAAAGCATCGCACTGCATATGCACTACTGCTTTCAAATGCCCGCACTGCAAAGGCACCGCATCGCATTGCATTATTACTTTCAAATGCCCGACAAAGGGACAACATCATTGTTCGCAAACGCACAACATTTAGGCTCGTCCGCCTTTAATAGGACACTCTAGGATTGTCCGCCTTTAATAGGATACTTTAGGCTCGTCCGCCTTTAATAGGACACTTTAGGCTCGTCCGCCTTTAATAGGACACTTTAGGCTCGTCCGCCTTTAATAGGACACTTTAGGATTGTCCGCCTTTAATAGGACACTTTAGGATTGTCCGCCTTTAATAGGACACTTTAGGCTCGTCCGCCTTTAATAGGATATCATTTCTTTAAATGCCTCACACGGCATATGCATCATGTCCTCGAAAACAACCGGAGACATGCTTGGGTTCGTCCACCCTAAAATAGGACATTTTAGGCTCGTCCGCCTTTAATAGGATATCATTTCTTTAAATGCCTCACACGGCATATGCATCATGTCCTCGAAAACAACCGGAGACATGCTTGGGTTCGTCCACCCTAAAATAGGACATTTTAGGCTCGTCCGCCTTTAATAGGATATCATTTCTTTAAATGCCTCACACGGCATATGCATCATGTCCTCGAAAACAACCGGAGACATGCTTGGGTTCGTCCACCCTAAAGTAGGACATTTTAGGCTCGTCCGCCTTTAATAGGATATCATTTCTTTAAATGCCTCACACGGCATATGCATCATGTCCTCGAAAACAACCGGAGACATGCTTGGGTTCATCCACCCTAAAGTAGGACATTTTAGGCTCGTCCGCCTTTAATAGGATATCATTTCTTTAAATGCCTCACACGGCATATGCATCATGTCCTCGAAAACAACCGGAGACATGCTTGGGTTCGTCCACCCTAAAATAGGACATTTTAGGCTCGTCCGCCTTTAATAGGCTATCATTTCTTTAAATGCCTCACACGGTATATGCATCATGTCCTCGAAAACAACCGGAGACATACTTGGGTTCGTCCACCCTAAAATAGGACATATTAATTACTAATTGTCTTCACATAGTATATATTGTACTAGTTATTAAGTTAGAAGCCCAAGAATAATTAAAATGAAGGAAGAAAGACCAATACTTCAACCAAATCCGAGCCCATCAACAACAAACATAATATGCTCCAACATTTGAGCCCAAGTTAGTAGCCTATTAATATTTTCGGACCAGTCCCCTATAACCAACCCATTATCCGAAATATTCAGGACCCGACCCACTTTCTTTTAAAACCTATTCATCGTCTACAACTTAAAGAAAAAGAAAAACCTAATCCGTTGCCTCTTTCTCTCTCTCCATTTCCAGCAAAAAATCAAATCCTCTTTAGCCATGAACAACCTTGTCTACCCATTTTCATACACAAAAAACCTTGTCCCTACGTCTGCTTACCTGCGTTGTTCTGTCGTTGAAATGGAAAAGGGTTTCCCATTCTCGCTTCGAGACACAACAGATCCTCAAAGACCAGAGAAAATCGGTCCATTTCGGGCATAAATCTGAAGCAAACCCCAACGTTCGAATCTGCACAAATCGTTGACTCAACTTTGAATTGTGTTCAACATCCCGCCCAAATCGAAACCCTAGGTCTTGATTGACACCTATAAATGTCACTCTAAGTTCTCAGCCGAGGGAGATTCAACACTGTTGGTGATACGTGAGTGTTTTTGTGACCAAGTTCTGAGTTCTTTTTTTTTTTTTTTTTTTTTTAATTTGGTCTTGAACCCTTTAAGTCAGAAAACACTTTTGTTGAAATATGAGATTTGTGATGAAAGGTTAAGGTTTCGACGATTCGATTAACTTTCGTCGCTGCTCGGCAAAAGAATTTTAACTACGACAGAGGCATTTTAATTTTTGACTCGAGTTTCGAATCCATTTCATAACGAGAGAGTAGATTCAAGGTCGTCGACATCCCGTTCATTGCACCCACAAAGGGTAATCTCTCTTTTCTTTCAGCAGTTTCTGCTTTCTGATTCTGCTAAGTTTTGATTTTTCTGAATTTGAATGTTTGTGGACTTCTCTTGGTCTTCGTGTGTGCAAGTCTGAAACGATCCTCCATCATATCCAATTTATGTTAAACCCCATGTTGATTATGTTGAAGTAGGCATCTACACCCCTGTTGCTTTCCTGAACTCTGTTTGTTAGTTAAAGAAGCATAATTTTTCTTTTCCTTTAATGCTCATGTCCATAATTAGTTAAGCCTCATTCGAAGTTTAACGTAGCTGAGATAACTGTCTAACTTGGCAACTGTTTTTCAAGTGATGAACCACCAAACAGTCGGTTAAGTTGTTAGTTTGTTTAAAGGGTTTGGGATTGTTGATACTCATTCTTCATTATCCCCTTCTTCTTTGCATGATTTGGGGGGCTTCCAAATTTCCTAAATGTATTTGAGCTGGCTGATGCATTGGTGAACTTGCTGCACTTAACTGTCTAATTTGAATAAAAGTTGTCACTGCTTGAAATACCGTACTTGATGAGGCACGTAAGTAGTGGTTTCTAAACCAATTTGATGTTGCATATGAATGCAAGCTATTACTATGTTATTCTACGTATGCTGGGGTGAGACGAGCTTATGAAGTAAAGCTAGGTGCTTAATTCTATTTTATTAACTGGAGGAGGATGTCTGTTTGATAATAAGCTCTATGCTTATGTGTGTATAGAACCTAGCTGATCTTTTCCTTGTGTGCTAAGTGTCCAGCAATGTGATCTTGATTGCCTCAAAGTGTTATTTGATTTCTTTCTTTTCCTATCATCTTGGTTAAAAATCTGAAAGGAAAAACACTAATATTAAAAGAACCAGGATCTGTAATCTTTGGGATATTAAAGGAGAACTTAAGATTCTGTAAAGAGAGTACATCTTGTTGAAGTGCAATATGTCCTCGTCTATCTTTAATGATGTTGGAAAATATATACTGTTAATTAAAATCTGATCCTGCCCTCTTTGTCCGAACAAAGGTCTTACTTATTAAAATTTCATTGTTGTTACAATTCAGTTCTGTTGAAAGCTCAATAGCCCTTTTTAATAGCTTCTTGGTTATTCCTAAATAAGATTAGCCATTTATGGCCTGGATCTTGTTTTTTTTAGCCAATACTAAGGAGGAAAATAGAGTGTTTAAGGGAGTTTAGTTTAGTCAGTGTTTGGAATTAATATTGATTTTGCTTGAAGTAAACTCATATGAATACAATAGTAGTAATAAGTGTTCCTTCTTGAGTATGCTGCTTAATCCTTACTTGTATGCTTCTGGAAACTTGAATCCCTTTGAAATCCCATAACTATTTTTTCTCAACTTAGACTAAAACTTTGATAATTTGTCAAACAGGTCAACTATTTTATGTTCCACTTATTGTTTAGTTTGGTTTAAAAATATGCAATTCTTGATATCAACTCATCCTTATTCATCCTCTTTCTTTGCATGAACTTGGAATTTCGAATCCCAAACATCCTCGAGTTGCTTCGACAACCTAGCTGCTACATTCATGAGATAATGTTGCTTGTTGCTGCTGTTTCTCTGTGACGAATTGTCGTACCTCTTAGGAAAACAGTTGACGCATTTAAGGCTTAAGCCTATACAAAACATCGCAGCTTTACTCTGCCGAATGAGCCGCTTGCCATAAGCTGCTGTAACGCCTCCGTTTTCCTCCATGTTCAAGCTGCACAGGAAACATTGAAACTCGGCTGAGTGTTCCATTAACTTGTTTCGTTGTGTTAGTTTATTTGCCTCTATTTGCTTGTGTGGTATTTGGTGAACAATAAGACTAACAATCGGTTTATTTAGTCATGCTAAATTTCATCTACAACTAGTAACTAAAGGAGTAATTTTTATCACAGATGGTAGTATGCGTCCCCCAAGGGCAGTAGCTATAATATTTTCTTTATCACATAGAATATGACTTAAGTTTAAAGACTAAAAATCAACAACCCAATATCCGTTTTCTCTTTTCAAGTTCAAATGGTCTTTCCTTTAAAAGGAGTAATTATCAAAGGTGCTAAAACCTGAAAATAATGCATAAGTCGATAGTCGTTTATCCTAACTAGATCTTTGCTTCTAACCTTGCCCAAATCGTGTTTTAAAACAATTTGTTTGTTGGGTCATTTTTCAGCATATGTTTGTCGATGCTTTATAAACTCAAAATATCTAATTATGAGTTATTTTCAAAATGTCATAAGATTTCATACTTATATCTACACTTGATACATAACCTTTTAATCAACTTCGAGTCCGGCCGGTTAACCATTGTTAATGGATCTTAAAGGATGCCTAATACCTTTCCTTTAGATTAGTTGAACCCTTACCCAGATCTTTTGGTTTCGTAGACATTAAAACGGAGTTAACTTTAGAAAATAACTTTAATGAACTTTAGGTGTCCTAATTCACCATAAATAATTAGGTGGCGACTCCTTAACTTTAATTAAACCCGGAATTACTGGAATGTTGTAAACTATTTTGACTTCGGTTAAAATTGGGTATAACAGTCAATATATAGTGCTCCTACATGATGGAAATGAGCCAAGAATTAGCTCTTTTATGCCCTTCAAAGAATAAAATGAATAAATGCAATGGAAGAATAAATGGAATCTAGTAGAATCAACCAAGTTTAAGAACTAGAAAATAACACAACTATAGAAACCAAATGGGTTTCCAAAGTTAAGCATAAGGCACATAACATAGTTGAGATATATGGCTCGACTTGTTGCTAAGGTGTGACAGGAGTGCTTGACTATGACGAGACTTTCTCACCTATTATGGGGAATCACCTCTACTTGTCTAATTTTTGCTATAGTTGCTAGCTTGGATTTATAATTGCATCAAAAGATGTAAAGATTGTCTTTCTTGATAGAGAAATAAGTGAAGAACTGATGTGAAAATACTTGAAAATTTTATCCAAAGGGCCACAAACATATGGTTTGTAGACTTTTGTAGTCTTGTTATGGCCACGGACAATCTTCAAGGCAAAGGTATATACGTTTCTTTTTAATTGTGGTCAACTCTATTGACTTCATAATGATTCACAAGAGATCATTGCGTTTATACTAAAAGATCTAAGAACAACTTTAACTTATGTCATTATATGTTCATGACATATTGATAGCCAAAAAAAAATTTAAAAAAATTGGAGTATATAAACAAGGTAAAGGCCTTGTTACGTCTCATTTGGAAATGAAAGATATGGGCAAAGATGCATATATTATCGAAATAAATTTTGAGAAAATATTTAAAGAAATTGTTCTTCAAATGATTAACCTTGCTAAATTATGATCCTATCAAAACTCCAATGAACAAACGCAGTGCCCCGTATGCTAGATTGTGTTCTAAGAACTCCAAAATAAGATGAACAAATAAGTAAAGTTCCTTATGTTATGTACAGTTGGTAGAAATCATTATGAAGTCAATAGAGTTTGCTCGACTTGATATCTGTTTCGCAATCGGCTTGAATAAACAACTTAAATACAACACATTAAAAATATAGTTAAAATGAATCATGAGGTACCGTATGGAAACTTCTGATTATGCGCTATGCCATAAAGGCATGACATGGAACTGAGGGAACACACTGATGCTGATTGTAGAAGAGGTATGGACATGAGTAGGTCCACCTCTGAATGTGTTCTATGATCTATAATAATGACATATCATAGACAATGAAAAACAATCGGTGTGGCTTTATTCATGATGAGAGTTGAGCTTGTGGCTCTCACCTCATTAGCGCAATAGGTTGTTTGGTTAAAAAGGTTCTTGGATCATGTGTTGATGCTGCAATTAGTACTGAACTAATGAGTCTTTATGACTATCAAGCTGCTATTTTGATCACCAAGAATCCTAAATACCATCGTAAAACCAAACACGTTGACATTAAATTTAATTTTGTGATGACATGATTGCACGCAAAGAGCTGAACGTAAAGTATATCTGGACAAATGATAGCAGATTCATTGACTCAACTAGATCCTAGAGACGCCTGTTTTTGTTCATGCAAGATCTCAAGGGCTGTGTGGGCTTTAAACTAGAGTCATTATTTATTGATTTATTTTTCCTGACGTTCATGTTTATTGTTTTCTTAAAAATCAAAATAAGTTTGATTTGCATACATTTTTTATTTGAATGTTTGTGTATATTCTTATTGTGAATGTTTGTGTACATTCTTATTATGAATGTTTACTGTACATTCATATTATGGAATGCTTTTGGTGCATTCTTTGATATTATTGAAAAGTATGTCGGGTAGACAGAGGTCAATCTTCTCACGCAAGTGACTCCTCCATCAATTTAGTATTGATGGGAGATGAGACGAGATCTTAAACAAATCATCATACGAATAATTTGAGAGCATATGGGTTAAAGATCTTTAGCGTCGCACAAGTAATAACAAAAGGTTATTATAGTGTTTTGATATTGGAAATGAGTTTCACCCAGTCTATTTCGAGAGGCCAGATGTGAGTTTGTGTTTTGTTGAGTAGATCAAGAAACTCAGTTCAGATGCATATGGTGTCTAAATATTATCTGTACATCATTATCTTATGAGATAGAGACATACGCTCCTTGGTAAAGGAGAAAATGCTGTAGCACATGTTTGATACCATGTGTGCAAATGTCGACCAAAAAGGGTTAACATAAGTTTTATCTTGACTTATTGTTGTGTGAGACCCTAAATAGAGTACCCTTATGACTCTTATTATTGGCTCAAAGCTTGGTTCGATGATCGCTATCTTAGCATGCTATCAGATGACTATGAGAGATTCGATTTAGCAGAGCATGACTAGAAAAATGAGTTGGACATAAGTTGAGAGACTCGTGAGAAGAGGAAGATCATTTACAAAATCTCATTTAGTTTGTGTTTGCTGGTATGAATTATGATTTATGGGCCATAATTGTGAACACAAGAAACTGTGATACATGAGATCAAAGTGTGATGTATTAATGCGATTCATATGATCAAGGGCACTGACCATATTTCTTATGATCTACTTGATGATTTTATGATGATGACGAGAGGTTTTATATTCCTAACAGATGTATAGCAAAGTGCTCTCATAGTATGCCGGTCGCACTACCTATTTGTCCAGTATGAATGATGCAAGAGAGATAAAAAGGGAAGAATACATTTTTCCTTAGCTCGAAGGAGCTTAAGCACTCCCTTATATGTGAGTGAGATATGCTAGAAAGTATTATTAGGTCGGGTCCACCCATAAGGGGTGCTAGATGACCCATGAGCCCATTAAATATTCCTCCACATTAAACCCTTGAGCTAGCCTATATAAACATCATTTATGAGTGTTTAAGAAAAGCTAATCTATCATGTAGAGACGGCTAAGGTTTACACATAATATCTATCTCTGTATTAGAAGGGATATCTAGGCTGTAGAAACATGGGGATTCATCAGCTTTATGAGGATTCCCGACGACTGGTGACACAAGTCGTGGTTGCTCAAGATCCGCTTCCGCTACAGAGAAACCCGTAAGTTTCCTAACTAGTATTTACGCATTAAAAATCATCAAAGCCAACGCTTGACAATTTGAATTCAAACAATCTCCAGACAACTTTATAGAGTTCACACAAGATCACAACTAAATCATTAGACATGATATAAATCTAGAAGATTAGTAAGGGGACTTACCTTGAACCATTGTAAGAATCGATTGAACGAAGTCATGATCTTATAAGTCTTGTTATTTTCTTTATGATACTTCTCTTAATGGGACATAAAGCAAAATAATTGATAACAGACTTAGGGATCACAACCAATATATATATATAAAAGTGAGATAACTCTTCAGAGGTAGCCTTTCAGAAGAGGCATTACCTCTTGTTATTTTCTTTATGATACTTCTGTTAACGGGACAGAGAGGAAAATAATTGGTAACAAACTTAGGGATCACAACCAATATATATAAAAGTAAGATAACTCTTCAGAGGTAACCATTTCAGAAGAGGTGTAACTTCTCAGTTATGAACCCATAAATTATAATTGAAAAATTAATTTGGTTTCTGCGCATATAAAATCGATACCTTATAAAACAAGATTTATATATAGCCCATAAAAATAACAATTTATTAGATCAGAAAAAATGGACTTCTTTAATTGATAGCAAATCTATATACAATTATATTAAATATGTGTGTCCACTATATAAAAAAAAATTCCATATGTGTTCTTAATCCTTTTTTAGTTGAATAACATGCCTGCTTTTGTGGAGTATAATGTGTTTTTGGCCATTTTTATATTGAATTTTGAAAGTATTGTTGTGTCCGACATAACTAGTGGAATATTATGATACGAAAATACAAATTTTATAACACGTGAAATATAAACTTATGTAGCACGAAAAGTGCCGAAGAACAAAAACTAAAAATTAGAAATTTGATGGACAAAAAGTAAAGACCGCCCAAAATAGGGACAGTTGTGCGAATGACCCGCCAAAACATAAACCCAACTCATAATGTATCCATACAAAGAAGTAGCCGGTAATTGCACGGTTTTCCCTTCAAATAGACTGGTCTTTAATTTTTGCCCTTTAAATGGGTTGGTCTTTAATTTTTGCTCTTCGATTTTTTCTTTTTTAATTATTTTTATTTTAATCTAAATTCACCTTATATATACATGAAGGTGCTTGGGGTGGGGGTGGGTGGGTTTAGCATAGACCCCTACCTTATATATAGGCTCTATATTAAGATCCAAAAGGTAAAAATATGGAGGGGGACATGACACCTTACCTCCTTGGGACCTAAGTTAGGATTTGCCAAGCAAACTCCTTTACAATGGATTGGCTTACAAAATTCTTAGGGGTCGTTTGGTAGGAGGATAAGTTATCCCATGTAGATGAGATTGGGTGGGATAAGATGGGATTACTAATCCCACCCTTTATGTGGGATTACTAATCCCACCTTATCTCACCTTTTATCCCATCTACATGGGATTGGATGGGATATCAAAAAAGTTATCCCACCAACCAAATATAGGATTAATTTCAATCCCATTGGATTGATAATCCAGCAAACGACCCCTTAAACTGTTTCATACTTACAGTTTTGAAGGTTAGGTCCTAAAGTTAAGTTAAATTTAAGACTACCTTATATACCAGAACATCATAGTAGGACTGATTATCCCAAAACCTCTGTTGAGTATTCATGATCAACCATTGGAAATGAAATTGTTGTTTCTTTTGACTTGCATGATTCTGAAACTTGGCATGCCATATAAGTATAAAATCGAATTTATGCTTAGTGGGGCATAATTTTTTTTAAGGGAGCGGACATAATTTGTGAATATTATAATGCGTGACTTATGTCTCTCTAGATATAAGTTTGATTTTGAAGGGAAAAATTAAAGACCAACAAATTAAGGGCAAAAATACAAATGACCCAAAGAAGTGCGAATTAGATGGCTAGTATTTCAAGCCATTGTCAGCACCCCTCCCGGAGAAAGTATCCATGTTTCACTAATCAGAACTAGCAATTTAAGTTATATGTAAGGAAATTTACATTATCAGTATAATTTATCATGTAAGTTACTTATTATAAATCAGTAATATAAGTTATCAATGAATATTTATAAATGAAATTACTTGTAATTACATTTTAAATAGTCTAGTCGTGCAAATATTTCTCACCATAGTACATAATCTTAATCGCTATAGTAGTGTATATTAAAACGCGCTACATTCCCTGCAGAGATGAGGTGTGGAGCTCCTTGATTGCTTTGACTTTAATCTGCCTATGCCTTTATTCATGGGTCTCTTTCTCTGGAAAGACGGTGGTTGTGATTGTAGATCTCAGTCAGTCGTCACATCAAGCATTACCACTTGACTTCTTCCATGCATTATTTAAAGTCGGCCTTATTTAAATGTTCACATCACCATATACATGCCAAGAGTCCGGAACAAAATGGCCAAAAAAAAAAAATATTTTGAACCAAAATATCCTAACAAAAAAAAATATTATCAGAATACCTTTAGCTGCGCTAAAGCAGTTAACGGGGACGGCTCCATTAACTACTATAGCGCAGTAATTTACTGCGCTATAGTGTCCCTCTCATTTTTTTTCGGCCCTTTTAGTTAACCCTTCTTCCATTACACTTTTTATCGTACTTTGACCATAGATTAATCATGCTTCGGGACCCCGAAACTTCAATATTTTATATAGAACCCTACTTATTTTTGTGCGATTAATAAGGTAGGATCAATACATCAAGGATACACAAAAGTTCGGATGGCTGTTTTAGTGGTTGAAAAGTGCTCGAACGCCATTTTCGTTTGAAGGCTCGGTGACATTAGCTTGAAGTTCTTTGCGATTACTTAAACTTGTTCATTAATAATTAATCAAAAGTTAGTCAAAATGGCAGCATTCATACAAAAAAAAAACTTAATTAAATTGCATCATTCATAACCTTGAGTAGATGAAAATACTTAACATACTAATATTCTTCAAAATAACAGCATAATCATAAATTAAACTTAAAACTAAAATCACAACATTCTTAATCATCATCAGAGTACAAGTCCTCAATATCGTCCTCAGAAAAATATTGGCGGTTTCTTAAATAACCCTAACGACAGATTCAATCGAGAATACAATAATAAAATAAGAGAGGAGTGGGATTGGCGTGTTAGGGAGGCTGCAGCACTGGAGCACAAGTTAGCGTCAGTAGGGCTTAAACGCAAAAAAAAAAAAACGTGCTATGTCAATGCCTCGTGGAACTCCACAAGAGTTTAATTTGGCTCTTAATCGTTTTCGCGAAGAGAACAATCGGATGCAAATACGTTACCATAGGGTAGAATATGGTATACATGGTACCACAAGATTTAGATCCAAGTGGGATTCGGACTGTGAAATGTCCGATGAAGATTAATATTTTTCTTACAATAAGGTAAGTAGGTAGGGTCATAAAGACCCTCCCCCCCCCCCCCCCCGAGGGTACTTGGGGGTTTGCAACTATATAAGTAGCCCTTTCTTTTGTTATTAGACTACACCATATTCAATGTCGAGTAGTAGAAACTCAGCTTGGTCTTTACTCCTTCCAAAAGAACCAAATAGCAGTGATGATGAGAGTTCAAATCATAGCAGTTTTTCGAGCGATACCAGTGATTTCAAACTAGATGAGCTAAATCCTCACCTTCTTATAGAGCGTAATGATGATTTCTACAGTGTGAATTATTCAGATCCGCCGGAATATTATTGCGGTTTACGCCGAGAATGGTCACATCAACTTGCCGAATCAGAACGTCTTGTTCGTGACTTGGAAAGCCTCAACGCTCCAATCCCAACAAGGTACTCCTTAACCATGCCTCAAGTAGGTCCAGAAACTTGCGAGCTTGCCGTGCAAAGGATTAGAAAAGAAAACAACAGAATGCTGGCAAGACGATGTAGATTTTACATGCTAAAGTTGGCCGAAGAACAAGCATCATCAACCGGTAGAGAACTAACTGCTACTGAAAAAAGATGTGTCTTAAAAAACCGCCAATATTTTTCTGAGGACGATATTGAGGACTTGTACTCTGATGATGATTAAGAATGTTGTGATTTTAGTTTTAAGTTTAATTTATGATTATGCTGTTATTTTGAAGAATATTAGTATGTTAAGTATTTTCATCTACTCAAGGTTATGAATGATGCAATTTAATTAAGTTTTTTTTTGTATGAATGCTGCCATTTTGACTAACTTTTGATTAATTATTAATGAACAAGTTTAAGTATTCGCAAAGAACTTCAAGCTAATGTCACCGAGCCTTCAAACGAAAATGGCGTTCGAGCACTTTTCAACCACTAAAACGGCCATCCGAACTTTTATGTATCCTTGATGTATTGATCCTACCTTATTAATCGCACAAAAATAAGTAGGGTTCTATATAAAATACTGAAGTTTCGGGGTCCCGAAGCATGATTAATCTATGGCCAAAGTACGTTAAAAAGTGTAATGGAAGAAGGGTTAACCAAAAGGGCCGAAAAAAAATGGGAGAGACACTATAGCGCAGTAAACGCTAAAACATTTTTTGTTGGGGTATTTTGGTTCAAAATGTTTTTTTGGGGGGCATTTTAGTTCCGGACTCTACATGCCAATTGCACACAATTCCCTACATTCTTGATTTTTTTCTTTAAGTAACGAAGTATTCGAGTACAACATGACTAGAGTATTGAATTAGAGCACGCAAGTTCTCCCTTATGACCTATCACCCTCCAGATGATTAGGAGTATATACTACGTACTACTCCCCCATTTCCCCCATTTCAATTTACGTTTCAAAATTTGACTGGATATGAAATTTTAAAAAGAAAATATGATTTTTAAAGTTTTGATTTTTTAAACATATATACACACACACAGAGACACATATTTGTGTGTACGTATGGTTACAAAAGTTTGTCTTTAATTAATTAGGTAAAATGAGGAGTTTAAGTTAAATTATTTTTAAAAATTAAAAAGTTGTTATGATTTTACAGTTTTTGGAACGGATTAAAAAAGAAATGCATAATATAAAGAGTAATGTTTACTCCTCCTACTGTTTAATGCTTATCATCATATATATGCTCTTTGTGACTTTATCGCGTATATTGATCAAAACTCTAAACAACAGGGCAAGAATTTTGTCCCGCCACTCATCAGCTTTGAGCATGCAGTAAATATTTAATTATAGGTCCACATATATACGTCCCTCTTGGCCCCTTTTAGTGTTTAAAGATCTTATGATTGATTTCTCAGAGCCTGTTTGGATTGGCTTATTTTAGATGCTTTTCAGCTGAAATAGCTTTTAAGTAATTTTTATAGTGTTTGTGTAAAATAATAAAATGCTTTTCAATATTTTTTTAAACCTAAATAATAAAAACAAATCAAAAGTCATAAGTCCATCTAAAAGGCTCTTAGCCTGATCAAGATAAGCAATGAATCCTCCCTAGCCATTCTTTAGCATGCAAGTTGGATGTCCATCTTTTCAATATTCAAGGATTTTGGGAGGCAATGATAGGGGAGGCTTATAGAGGGTATAAATTGCATATGTTATTGATTCCACCAGGAAACTTGATAAAGTAAAGGGCACGGAAAATAATGGGAATATGGAATAAAATGTGAAAGCGGAATACATCGAGACGATAGATAAATTTGGTCGGTAAATTTCATTTAAACATTTGAATTATGGTTGTACCAATTGAACAGTTCAATATATGATACAGTGTTCATATATAATCGTCACTTTAACCTCAAAATTTGAAAAGTTTTTGCGTGTGTTTTCAGACGCTCATCACGTCGATCAGTTAATCACATAAAATATGTCACCTTTTTTAGTTATACACATTAACCTCAATTGAAATAAGACTAAGGTTATATGGCTTATTGAGGCTAATACATATAATCAAAGGAGGTAACATATTTTAAGTAACTAGCTTATTTAGGTAACGAGTGTTTGAGAGTACGTATTTTTTTCCACATTTTGAGTCGAAAAATCTAATAAAAATACTTTAATGCTTAACCGGAACGAGTTGTAATTTGAATATTTAAGTGAAATTTAAGGGGCGTCAACATAATCTGCCAAATGAGAAGACGACCGGAGCACATGCAGTGGTGCAGGGACAAAGCTAAAAGGCATGCATGGAAATAATAATGGGAAACACACAACACGCGTGAAGAGATGCAGTCGTGTGGGGCTAGGATCCTATCTAGCTACCTCTCTTTCAAAGGAGGAGACATTGAAAAGATCCAAAAATAGTGGGGTTAAGCTTCCATTGAAGATAACTCGAAGGATGACTCAGATAATTGAGCATGAGACTTTTATAATAGAGGTTTCAGATTTGAAATTTTCCATCTACAATAGTAGGGGATTTGTTTTTTGGGTCGAGCTCATCGCACGGGACCTTATCTAGTACAGATTATCTCTCCTGTGTGGTTTGCGGGCTATTGCACAAAAGTGGAGTTTATCCTGTGTGCACCGGAAAGGTAGCAACTGCCGGTTTCCTTGTCATAAAAAAAAGGAGAGCTTCCATTGAAGATATATAAGGTTTCACGATACCGAACTTTACGATCTTTTAACATATGAGCAGTGACTCAATAAAATTAGTGGCATGAAGTCAAACTTAAATAATGTTGTACGTAATTGATTTCTTCTAATAAATTTTTTCAATTATAATAATTAATAAGGTAAATTCAATATATACTGGAGTATATAATTTCTTTGAGGAGGAGCACCGCTTGTGTGAAGTTTTGACAGATTAATTGAATAATTTTTTAAAAATTGAATATAACTTGAATTGCATGGTGGAAAGCACTGATGACTATTAAATTTAACGGCAAAGGGCCAGATCTGCCCTTTAACTATACGATATTGCGCACATATGCCCGTCATTTATACGTTGTCCCATGTATGCTATTAACGTTACTTTTTGGGTTACACATGCCCTTGATTTAACGAAAATCCGAAAAAAATATTGGAGGGCATATTTGTTCATTTTCGCACAGTATAGGGGGCACATTTGATCCATGAAAATTCCTGAACTACATATTGTACCAATAGTTCTTAGATTTTTTTTTTGTGGTGCACTTTATGCTAGCCAATGATTTTTTGGTACTGCATTTTGAAACTTTACACTTATCGTGCAACCCCACACTTTGCTCGCTTTTTCTTTCACTTGTTTATGAAATATCAGAAGCTTTGAGTTCTTCAGATATCTGTGGAAGGGTTTGTGGATGTGGAGTTGCTGCACTCCATCTCACTTCATGGACTCCAAATAATTCCACCAAATTTCTGTTATGCGTGAAATTCGCGAAAGGGCGAGACCACATTGAATTTTATGTAAGAAACCGTATAACTGGTTAAAATGTAATATTATCACTATTATTGTTATCAAATTTTCAACACTACGGTCTGCGGGAGATGTTTTTTCAGGTGTCATGAGTCTAAATGTAAGTTATCTCTTTTTCCTAGTGATTTTTTTTGTGGCAGATCTGTAATGAATTTTTTTTATGTTTATGTTTCGTTGCGGTAGTTGTTGCATGCATTATCGTGTAGATATTGGGACTGGGAAGACGAAAAATATCCAGAAGGAACTATCCAGGTCATCAACAAATTGAAAAATAAAAATGATATTATCACTAGTAAAAAAATCTTTTGAAAAGAGAAAATGGTGCTATTGTTTGTGAAAATAATCTTTAAAAGATGGTTGTAATTGCATTTGATCTTTTAGTTGTATAATTTAGATGTAATGTAATGACGGATGGATTGTAATTGCAAATGTTTTTTATGTTTTGGAATGTAATGATATTTATTCCATGTTGTTGTTTTTGTGCCATGATATTCAGGAATTTGAATGGATCAAATATGCTCCTATACTATGCGAAACTGAACAAATATATCCAATTTTTTTTCCAAATTTTCATTAAATCAAGGACATGAATAACTCAAAAGTAATTTTAAAGGCATACATGGGACAATGTTTAGACAACGAGCATATACGCACAATATCGTATAGTTGAAGGGCAGATCCAGCCCTTTGTAAATTTAATACAAAACTAACTACGTATAGCTTTTGGAGCCTGTCGCTAGATTTTATTGGAGCCCAAAGACGTTATTGGCTTGAGCCTTGAGCTACCACTGATACTCCTCCATGTTTAAAATGCCACATAATAGAGAAAGAGCACGTGAGATATATGGATGTTGTCATGTCGTTTAAGTATGCATTATGGAGGCCCTACGTGACGTCCTTCAATTTCTTGCATAGTGGAATCTTCCATGTATTTAAAAGTCTTAAGAGCCAATTACTTCAGTATATATATGCATAAGGAACCTTTGAGTTCAGATAACTTAGCAGCAAATTAATACTCCATATACTTAGTGCAAGTGATCAATGAGGAAGGTGAGATTTGGAAAGTTGAAAAGAATGATGAAACAGCAGAAAGGAAAGTTCTACATTATGAGGATTTGCATAACTATGCTTTTGCGTTGGGACAACTACGCTTAGAATCTCTCTTTTCTCATCCAAAATAAAAATAGCTTTTTGTTAGCGTTAACTAGTGACCTTTTTTTTCTTTTTTTTTTCTTTTTTTCCTTTTAAATCCTTGAAGAGGTAGAAGTCTCCTATTTGTTTTTCTTTTGTATATATTATGTTAATTGGTAATTCGATTTGGTCAGGAAAAGTTATGTATGTGCTGTTGGGCTTTTGGGCTTTTCCTCTTTCTTTTTATGTGGATAAATAATGTAAAACTTACATAAACAACTATCTTTTAATAGCTTCTAACAATTTATAGCTTCTAACAATTTATAGCTACTTTTTCTATATTTACAAACCGTAGCTAATTTTAGTTGCATTCAGGTGTATTTCGTATTTTTTTAAATACATGTAAATACAGCAGTAATCGGCTGCACTAAATTGGGACGAGAGATATTAGGCAAATATTTAGGAACTAAATATCCTATTAATGGCAACCGAAATCAATTCAGCGAAATTATTTAGGAACTAAATATCCTATTAATGGCAACATGAATTAGTCAAATATTTAGGAACTAAATATCCTATTAATGGCAACGGGAATTTTGTGATTCAGCCAAATTATTTGCTAGGAGCTTCAGGAAAATATAGTTGAATATAAAAGAATACATGAACCTACTAAATACATGTGAGTATGCATGTAAAATACAATAGAAATATAGTATATAGGAATTAGCTAAGGAAAATACATTGAAATACAATGAAATATATGAAAATACAAATGATCCAAATAAAAAACATATGAAAACTACAACTAAATACATCAAAAAATACACGACATACAGTCCAAAAACATGAACTTAGCAAAATAAAGTACATTGAAAAAAAATACTTTATATCAAAAATATAGTTGAATATAAAAGAATACATGAACCTACTAAATACAGGTAAGTATGCATGTTAAATACAATAGAAATATAGTATATAGGAATTAGCTAAGGAAAATACATTGAAATACAATGAAATATGTGAAAAATACAAATGAACCAAATAAAAAATATATGAAAATACAACTAAATACATCAAAAAATCAAATGACCCAGATAATGAAATTGACGAGAATATATATAAAATATACACGAATACATCACGAAAAATAAAATATTACCTATTTTGCGGATGAAGGATTATTATTGATGGGAATCATTGAGATCCTGGAGAGAGATGGAATGGAGAGATTTTTGGTAGTGATTAAGAATATGAGAGTGATTTTCAATAGTGATTAAGGAGATGGGAGTGAATTTAGGGATGATGGGAGAGAGAATCGTGTATTTAGTAAAAGTAACTGAATGTTATTGCTATAGCTACTAGGTGTAATTAGCAACAAAAATATAGCTACAAATTATAAATTAAAAAAAATAGTAGTTATTACATATAATTAGCTCTTAGACATAGCTATAGCATGTAAAAATTCCATAAATAAAACACATTTTGAACCTATCCCACGTTTCCCTAAAGCCCACTATATATATGATCAACTTAGGTCTTATTTTCATAACATAAGAGTGAATTCATAGCAGCCATATAGAGAGAAAAAGTGAGAGAAAAGTGCAGATTTTCATCCAGAAATTTTCTGCAACAGCAGTCCGTTTCAAACAACGTTTTCTTATTCGTTAACCGTTGGATCGTTAATTCTCAAATTTGAACTGAGAGTTCTTAATAGTTGGTTCTTCGATTTCAACAGTGGAGATTGAATTTTGTGGTCTGTAGCTCCAGTTTTCGAGCACTAACAATAGCTTATTTTTTGAGGTGATTTCTCTCGTTTCTTCAATAGTTTTGGTGCTATCTTTTATGTATTGGTGCTCTGTGTTTGGCGTTAATGTTGTAGCCATTTGGAAAACATTGTTGTAACTCTTGTTGATTATAGTGGAGTTTTTTTGCGCCGGAGGTCCCGTGGATGTTACCTCTTCACCTTGAAGAGGTTTTACCACGTAAATTTTGGTGTCTCTTGCATTCGATTTATTTTTGCTTGCTTTGTTATTTTATTGTTGGTATAGTTGTTGCCCTGATTTCCATCTGTGCTAGTGTTTATTGCCTTCTCTTGGTTCAAATAGTGTGGGAAGTTTTGACTTGAGTATTTCTTTCGTTGTTACCTTGTCGTGCAATTTCGTTATTGCTTGTTTCTTCCCAACAAAGTGGTATCAAAGCTTGTGATTATTTTGGTTGTGTTGATTATTTATTTGAATGATGGAGGCAAATATGAGCAAGATGGTTTGTTCAAAGGGCAGCTTTTATCATATTTGTAAAAGCAAGATAAAAGATCTTCTATTTGTCAAGAAAATGCATTTACTTGTGTTTGCTTCTAACAAACCCGAGTCTATGAATGATGAGGATTGGGAATTTAAGCACTTACAGGTTTGGCTATATTAGGCATTGGGTTGAAGATAATGTTCAAAATCATATTGTGAATGACATAAATGCTAAAACTTTATGGGAAATGCTCGAGACACTTTATGCTCCGAAGACTGGCAATAATAAGTTGTTTATACTGAAACAATTGATGAATATTGGATACAAAGAGGGCAGTCCTATGACTGATCATATAAATTTTTCAGGGTCCTTGATCAGCTGTCTGGAATGGGTGTCAAGTTTGATGAAGAAATACACGGACTTTGGCTTCTTAATACTCTGCCAGACTCTTGCAAAACTCTTCAAGTTTCTTTGACTAATTCTGCTCTCAGCGATAGTGTAATTATGGAATATGCTAAGAGTGGTGTTTTGAATGAAATGATGAGAAGAAAATCTAAAGCTTCGTTTTCTTCAGCTTCGCACTCCGATGTTTTGGTTACTGAAGGCAGGGGGAAAACCAATTTCAGAGGTCAAAATGACAGAGGCAAAAGTAGAAGCAAGTCAAGATCCTCCTGGTACAAGAATCTTACATTTTGACTATTGTCACTTACAAGGGCATGTCAAGAAACTTTGCTACAGGTTTAAGAGAGACCAGAAAAGCAAAAGAAAGATGGTTTATGGAAATGATCTTCTTATTGCTTATGGTATTTGTGATGTGTCTATCTGGTTTATGGATTCAAGTGCCACTTCTTATGTCATGCCAAAGAAGGAATTATTTTCTTCTTATACTTCAGGTAATTTTTGAATATTGTGAATGGGCAATGATAGTGATGTTGAGGTATTTGTTATTGGCCCAGTTTGCTTGAAAAGTAAGAATGGTTCGAGGTTGGTTCTTAACAATGTCAAGCATGCTCCAGATGTTCGTCTGAATTTAATTTTTGTAGGAAAGCTTGATGATGAGGTTTATGACCAAACTGTTGATGGTGGCCAGTGGAAGCTTCTTAGAGGTTCAATGGTTGTGGCTTGAAGTAACAAGATATCTGACTTGTACTTATTTTGGGGCTACATTTGTAGTAACTCAGTAAATATAGTGGAGAATGATACTTCATCAGAGTTATGGCATAGAAGGCTGAGTCATATGAGCGAGAAGGGGATTGATAATTTGGCTAAGAAGAATTTGCTTTCTGGAGTGAAACAAGCAAAGTTAAAGAGGTGTGTTCATAGCTTAGTCGAGAAATAGAAAAGAGTTTCTTTTCAAAGTCATTTGCCTTCAAGAAAGCTTGATCTGTTGGAGTTAGTACATTTTGATTTATGTGATCCTTTTAAAGTAAGTTCTCGTGGTGGTGCAATTACTTTGTGACTTTTATTGATGATCAATCTCGCAAACTCTGGGTATTTTCTTTGAAGTCCAAGAATCAAGTACTTGATGTGTTCAAGACTTTTCAGGCCTTGGTTAACAGACAGATAGGGAAGAAACTGAAATGCATTTTCTCTGACAATGGTGGTGATTATATTGGTCCTTTTGATAATTATTGTAGATAGCAGGATATTCGACATAAGAAAACTCCTCCAAAGACTCCTCAGTTAAATGGTTTACCAGAGAGGATGAACAAAACTCCAGTTGAGAGGGTTATATGTTTGCTTTCAGATGCTAGTTTGCCAGATTCATTTTGGGCAGAAGCACTTAATACTGCTGCTTATGTTAATAATTTATCTCTAACTGTTGCTTTAGATGGTGATGTCCCTGACAGAGTTTGGTTTGGTAAGGATGTCTCTTATGCTCATATAAGAGTCTTCGGGTGTAAGGCCTTTGTGCATGTTCTTAAGGATGAAAGGTCAAAGCTGGAAGTTAAAACTAGGCAGTGTATCTTCATTGATTATAGTCAAGACGAATTTGGCTATCAATTCTATGATCCAAGTGTTTGATAAAATGATTAGATGACCAAAGCATGATTGGAATCCCTTTCACTTGTATTGTTATAGATTAAAGTTGAAAGGGTTGACGAATGTTGTACTACGCTCAAAAGCAAGAAGTTAAGGTATATGAGGCTAACTCTCTACGTTTGGGAATGTTGACAATTCTCCCAATGATATGGTTTATTGACTATTTTGTTTTGCCTTAGAGTTATACTTATGCTTTAGTTTCCATGAATAGTTGCACAACATCTATCCTTTAGTTTTGTAATTCGTTCATGACTTTCATTCTGAACACTGTGAGCTCAGTACGTAATCAATATAGACTTGTGTTTGATGCCCACGAGTCTCAATCTAGAATAATCAGTATATTATAACCAGTTAAAGTTTCAGTTCTCAAAATCAGTTATGGATGCATGTCTCAGCCTAGTTCTATTCAGTATTCCAACATCATGTAACTCAATATGATTCAGTATTTCAGCATCATGTATTACAGTATGATTTTCAGTTCCTTAATATAAATTGTTGAATGTTGAACACTTGTATTTGGGCCTGAGGCCGCAGTTTATGCTATGCATCTTTGGGCTTGAGGCCACAGTTATGTATACGTATACTTGGGCCGAAAGCCACAGTTTGTGCACATATATATTGGGTCTGAGGCCGCAAATTATTTACTCATTTAAACCGATGGTTTCTCATTCAGAACAGAGAGTATTCATATCTTTACTTCATTGTTCAGTTATCAGTTATTAGTTCAGTTTCAGTATTTATAGTTCTCTCTTTCAGTTGCTTTCCATACCAGTGCAATGCAAATGTACTGACATCCTTTTGTTTGAGGCCTGCATATCGCGATGCAGGTAAAGATTTTCAAGTTGATGAATTTGCTTGCTAGGACATCTCGTATCAGCTATTGGTGAGCTTCAGACTTTTGAGGCATTATCTCTCTTTTTCAGTCTTTATAGTATTTCAGTTAATAAGGTATGTTGGGGGCCTTGTCCCGGTAAACAGTTAGAATTTCAGTATTATTTAAAGGCTTCATAGACTATACTTTCAGTCAGTCAGATGTTTAGCAGGCTTTTGTGTTAGCCTTGTCGGCTACATAGTCAGACTTTCAAGCTTATTCAGTATTTCCGCATTTAAGATATTTCAGACAGAATTTAAGTAGATCAACATGTCTTAGTATTATTTCCGTATTTAGTATGTTTTGATATCACATGTTGATTCAGTCAGCCAGTTGGTTCGCTCGGTCACATACAGTCAGACACCGAGTATCGTGTTACGCCCAGGACATGGTTCGGGGCATGATAAGTTTATCGTTCGTTATTCATTTTATGATAAGTTTGAAGTTTATCTTTTATTTAAAATTTGTGAATTACGAGAATTATGTTGTATTATCTTTTTATGAATAATTATATCTAATTAAAATTACTTAATTAATTAATTAATTTCTTAACTAAAAATTTATATTAAATAGCTAATTTATTTAATGGGAAATTATGTTAACTAACTAATTCTTTATCGGGAAATTATATTAACTAATTAATTCTTTATAGGGAAATTATATTAACTAATTAATTCTTTATAGGGAAATTTTATTAAAGATGCTCAATCCTAAACTAAGGATTTAGTTTATCGTTCGTTATTTAGGATTTAGTTTATCGTTCGTTATTCATTTTATGATAATTATGAAGTTTATCTTTTATTCAAAATTTGTGAGTTATGAGAATTATGTTGTATTACATTTTAATGAATAATTATTTCTAACTAAAAATTACTTAACTAAAAATTTATATTAAATAGCTAATTTATTTAACGGGAAGTTATGTTAACTAAGTAATCATTTATGGGAAACTATATTAACGAAATAATTACTAATTAACAATTGATAACTAATTATTCTTCTAACTACAATAAAAGTAATAACAAACTAATTCATGTAACGGGAAATTATATTAACTAACTAATTAATAATTAATTAAATAATAAACATATAAAATTAAACTAATTAGCACATTAACAATTAACATAAGATAAAAAAATTCACCAATAAATAAATTAACAATTAGATAATTCACAAATAATAGGAATTAAATAATTAATAAACAACTGAGCTGATGGTCTATTGGAAATAGCCTCTCTGTCATGGTAGAGGTAAGGTCTGCGTACACTCTACCTTCCCCAGACTCCACTTGACTGGGATTACACTGTCGTTATTATTGTTGTTGTTGTTTTTTAACAAATAAATAAATTAACAAAAAAAAAAAAAAAAAAAAAAACACTGGCAGTAGCGAACTGCTAGTGTCAAGTCCGGAAAAAATATAAATTAACCAAAAACAAATGCAAAAAATGATTTTTTTCGAAATTCAAGACTATGAAATATTAATCATGCTTAAGATTATAATGTATTTAACAAAATAATTAGAAAGTTCATAGTAAAATACCTTGATTGAAACTTGTTGTAGGTTGTTTCAACTGAGTTGTATGTCGTTTTTTTCCAGAAATTCAGGCTTCGAATCTTGTTTCTTTACTTGAATATACCGAAAATCTTTACTTTCAGGATGAAATTTGAATCCAAAACGGTGTTTTTTTGAGGTGGGACTGGAGTTTTTTGGTATTTAATGGCGGTTTGAATTTTTTTAATGCAAAGTGGGGGATTAGTGGTAGGGAACCCAATGGTCATTTTAGTTCCACCTTTAACGTAACAATGTGTCGCATTAAATGAGTTAACCGTGCTGTTACGCTTAGCTCCTTTAACACAACAATTTGTTGCGTAAAATGTACTTTTGTACTTTTCTTTTTGTTGGGGCATTTTGTTTCCTTTGGTTTTTTCTTGGGTAATTTAGGCTCTAGACTTTCAATTTGGAACTTCTCAACTGGGTCATTTGCACTTTTTCTCTATTTTGGGCTGATCTTAATTTTTGGGGAAACTTACATAAACAACTATCTTTTATAAGCTCCTAACAATATATCGCTATAAGTTTGCAATTTACAAACAATAGCTATATTTTATGTGGTTTCGGCTGTATTTTCATATTTTTAAATACAGCGAAATACGTGTATCATAAAAACAGAGTGGAGTAAATTCTTTAAATACACGAAGGAGTTTCGGCTGTATTTTCGTGTTTTAAATACAACGAAATACATGTATTATAAATAAAGTGGAGTAAATCCTTTAAATAACGAAGGGGTTGTGTATTTCATTGTATTTATATACTGATAATCCTTTTGGTTTGAATGTATTTAAATATATTCGAGTTCAGATCAATAAAGTCGCCACCTGACGTCACATTAGTGGAATGTATTCAACTGTATTTAAATGTATTTACACTCACAAAATGACGAAAATGAAGAATACAGTCAAATCTGATCATAACTTTGGCGAAAATGCAAAATACGTTGTATTTAAAAAGGAAGAATACAACAACATCGGCCGGATCTCTGATGAAATACAGAAATACAAGCGAATACGAAAAAGTACATTCTATTAAAAAAATACAAGTGAAATACAAAATACCACTGTATTTACACCAAAAACAAAAAAAAAAGATGAATACATTCAAATTCTTTTAAAAAATCCTCACTGTATTCGGGTGTATTTGATTATTCAAATACAAATTTTCTCCTTCGAAATACAAGCAAATGCAAGAAAATCACTCTATACAAAAAAAAAAAATACAAGCGAAATACATAAATACCAATGTATTTACACAGAAAAAAGATGAATACATTCAAATGCTTTTAAAAGCTACGGATCTGACAATGAATGCAAAGGGGTAGCCTCGTTATAGATCAGATATACACTCATGAAGCCATCGAAAAACTCAGATCTGAGATGAGGAGCCATCGGAGCGCTCAGATCTGAGATGAGGGAGCCATCAGAAAACTCCATCTCCATCGGAACGATGCTCTGGACGTGAAGGAGAAAGAGATGAAGCAGTCACTTGATTTTGACAAGGAAAGGAAGGACATAAGGATCGAGGAGATGGCTGAAGAGGCAGATGCATATAGAAAACTTTTCTAGTGAAGAGGAGGCATACATGATCTAACATTTGGATTTCTTAAAAACTATGTGATAACATTCTGCTTTCCCAGGAAGGAATTCCCATATGAGAAGGGAAGTTTATTGATTAAAAAAAATGAAAAAAGAATCTCCGTCGGAGCTTTGGTGTTAGTGGTGGAAATGGAGGAGGGAGGGAGGGTTAGGGGAAACGAGATCTGGGGTAAGAGAGGGAAACACAAAGAGAGAAGAGAGGGGTGAGGGAGAAGATAGATTTGTTAGGTGAGAGAAAATCAATTTAAAAGAGTAACTTGTGAAATACAGGACACTAGTTATGATTTGTAATTTCGGAAAATATTTTAGCTTGGAAAAATAAATAAAATAAAAAGTAGTTATTATTCATAAATAGGTCTTAGAGATAGCTATGACAAGTAAATTTTCATAATTTTTGCCTTCATATGGGCTGGTGTTTTATTTTTTGCCTTCTAAATCAAACTTATCAAACTACACATCTTATTATTCACAAGTTAAGCCAGCTCTCTTAAAGAATTTATACCCTGCTCGGCATAAATTCCATTCTAAAGGGAAAAAATTAAAGACCAACCCATTTGAAGGATTTTTTTTTAAAAAAACAGTCCATTTGAAAGCCAAACCGTACAATTACTTCCTTCTCAACTACTGATCCTTATTGTCACTTCCTTTGTTAATGGATAAATGGATGTCTTATCATTTTAATTGGACTTCTTCTTGTTTTTCTTTCTATATGGCTACCCAAGTCAAGTCATTTTGTGTGGTTTGGCCCAGTATCAAACTATCAATGCAGGTCACCTTATAGAGGGGTCGAAGTGCACAACTAAGCGATTTTAGGACTCCTATTTGAGGCACAGATGAAGTTTATAATACTTTTTTTTTTTGTAAGTTTAGGCACTTCAAGATTAACTTAGAATTTACGGAATGAAGTTGAAAGGAATTCGAGTATAAAATTACAAACTTCAAATATACATATGTGACGGTTCACTTACCAAAGCCAAACTTCAAACAACTTGAAAACAAATAAACTTAAAGGAATTTTGGTCTATAGGTTGGCCCGGTAATTTAAAACTTTGGGTATTTTTTGTTTGAAGTTTAGTTTAGTAATCTCAAACTTCAAATCCACATGTCTAAAGTTTGAGGCCGATATGCACAGATATCCGATTTTGGTCAAAAATAACTCTTCTATATCTATTCTTATCTTGGAGGAGAAGTTTTAGACTTCTATAAATAGAAGATATTTTCTTCTTATACACAACACTATAACATTCACAATGTAAGTCGTTAAGAGAGTTTTGCTCAGGGAGAGATTATTCGCTCGATAGTTTGACATCAATTTTTCACATATATATAGGTCAATTGACCAAACCGTATTAATTATTATGCCTCTTTTAGTATACTTTTTTTTGTGTCTGATTTATTGTCATCCAAGATTTGCAATTATTAGCTTTCACATAACGCCTTGTTTTTCAATTATAACACATTTAACTTGTGCCTTTTTTTTTTGCATGTATACGCCACTTCGGACAACTTCAGACATATGGTGTCTAAAGTTTCAGTCATTTTTGCATGACTTCAGCAATTTCTATCTGAAGCTCATGCACCCATGCCTGAAGCAGAAATGGCTAAAATTTTAGCCATTTTTGCCTAAACTTCAAGTAGAAATGCATGAACTCCACTTACATGTAACTTCACACATAGGGGCGGAGCTACCCTTGCCGGAGGAGTGTCAAGTGACACCCCTTCGCCGGAAAATTATACTGTATAGATAGGTGAAAGTTTGATTTTATCAGTATGTATACCAGTGTTGACACCCTTTGACACAAGCTGAAGCTTCAGCACAGCGGTTAAGGGGTTGCAAAAATTTCCTTAGGTCACGCGTTCAAACGTAGGTTGCAACATATTTATAATTTTTGACACCCCTTTATATCGACACCGCATATCCGAAATAGGTATATGTGCAAAGATTTTATAAAAAGGTGAATACAAATTAAATGATTGTGCCAAAGCAGACTATCCCATAAATTTTTACGAGTTTGAACTACCAAATATAACTTCATGCTTCAATTCATATAACTCTTTAATAAGTTCCGTTGCATTTTTCCTTTGAATAGCATGTAGCTAACCAGTTCAAAATCTCAAGGATTTTATCGTTCACACTTCCTTGGTTGGATGGATGAAAACATGAAATATGTAACATATATTTTATAACTTCAACTGGACTTCCTTTTATTCCTAATTGGCCCAAGTCAAGTAATTTGTGTAGTTTAGAGTTTAGACCAATATCAAAGCAGGTCACCTAGAAAGGAACATTCAAAAGTCTATTTTGCAAGCTTTCCCTTCTAATCCCTTGACACTTCCTTGGATCTCCTTTTGTGACGCCCTCTTCAAACTTAAACCAGTCCCTAAATCTATCATAGTTTGTTGGAAACTACCTACTGGAGGAAACTACAAACTGAACACAGATGGCAGTTTTAAATCAGCTAATGTCAACGCAGGGTTAGGAGGTATACTGAGAAATGAAGAGGGTAACATGGTTCTTGGTTTTTCAGTACCCATTCAATGTGCAAGTAACATAGAAGCTGAGGCAATGGCTGCAAAGTATGGGATAAATCTCTGTATTCAGAAGAACTACTCTGGTTTCATGCTAGAAGTAGACTCAACTGTCCTGGTGGTTCAGATGATCAATGACAACAAGAGCCTAAACTACAACCTGAACTGGATCATGGAGGATATTAAACAAAAGAAGATACAAGCAAATATCAAAGTGGAGCACTGTTTTAGAGAGGCAAATAGAGTAGCAGAATATTTAGCCAAGAATGCTGCAGGCAGCTAGAATTTTACCTTATATGACTCCTATCAGCAACTTCCTGTAGGGGCTAAAGGTCCATTCCAGCTGGACAAGAGCCAAATGCCTTCAATAAGGATCAAATATGATAAGGCAAATTTTTTTGTAAGCTAAATTGTATAGGAGTCATACTTTTGTAAGGGTTGCTGTTAGCTAAGGGCATCTCCAACCCATTGCACCATTTTTTGCACAAAAAAAGAATATTCCTTTTATATTCTTCTCTCTCTTTTATATTATATTATTTTCTTTTACTTAAATTTTATTTTTAATTTCATAAAAAAATCCTTTTTTCTTTTTTCTTTTTTCTTTTTTACATATCCATCCCATGTAATTCATAATCCTTTGTTATATAATCATTTAATATAAAATTATTTTATACCATAAAATCTTAAATAATATAAATTGTAAGCAAATATTATACGTTATACATATTAATGGATAATTCAAATAAAAGTGAAATCATTGATAAAATATAATTAAATAAATACTATATATTACATTAAGGTAGAATTTATTTTAATTTCTACATAAATATTCAACTTCCATGATTAGTACGTTGCTCCCATAAATGCTCTACTAATGCATTACGAAGTGCAAAATGAGCATCTTTGTTCTTAATTTTTTTGTGTCGAGCTAAAAATTGTTCAAATCGATAATTTTCATCTACTACCATTTCTACTGTTGGAGTTGGACCTTCCCAAGCATCTTGAATTGGTGCATTAAGATCACGCTCATCCTCGATTATCATGTTGTGCAGTATAATACATGATGTTAATATATCATGTAGCACTTCTTTTCTCCAAAAACGCGACAGCCCTGCAATAATTGCAAAACTCCGAATGCACGTTCAACATCTTTTTGACATGATTCTTGTTTCGTCGCGAATATTTCTTCTTTTGAGATTGTGTTATTTATTAACAACATATTATATTTTATATTTGCACTTTTCATTTTTGTGATGGTTATATTTTTTAATACAATTATAACTTATAATAAAATTAACTTACAATTTTATATAAAATAATATATACGAAAATTAATTTATAAAACTTACACTCCAAAATTAAGATGTAAAATTAATATTATAAGATATTACATAAAAAATAATTAGGTATATTAGGAATTTAAAATTATAAATTAAAATTTATAATATGTTAAATTAAAAGTGTTATATAATAAAAAAATAATAAAAAAATATTAATGAATAGTAATGGTGTAGATGAATAGGTATATTAGGAATCTAAATGTAAAAATTAAAATTTATAATATGTTAAATTAAAAGTGTTATATAATAAAAAATAAAAATAAATTATTAATGAATAGTAATGGTGCAATGAATAATGTTGCACCAAATTTGGTGCAACACTATTCATGCACCAAAATGGTGTAAAAAATAGTGCAAGGTTGGAGCTCCAAAACATCATTTTTTGCACCAAAATAGCATTTTGTGCAAAAAATTATGCAAGGTTGGAGATGACCTGAGAGTTTAGCTTCACTTCCCTGTTGATTGGATATTGTATTATCCTCTAGTGTTGTATCCAGAGGTTCAAGGCCAAGTCCACCTCTTGTAATCTTTTGCTTCTGAAATACAACACCCCAGACAACCTGGGAATTTTTTTTATTTTTTTTTAAAAAGCAGGTCACCTAGTAGAGGTACCAAAGCATAAAGCCAAACTCCTAATAGATCCACACAAAGAAGTGCGTGATGGCTAGTATTTCAAGCCATGGGCAATTGGCACTACTCCGGTGGAGAAAGTATCCATGTTCTGCAAATCATAACTAGCACTTTAAGAGTTTTAAGCTATATATACATTAAATTTATACACTATCAGTATAATTTAATTTACTTATATTTTAGTACTAGTATAAGTTATCAATGAATGTTTAATAAATAAACAAAATTACTTGTAATTACTTTTTAAATAATCTTATGGTGCAGATATTTCTCACCATAGCACTATATATTAAAACGTTCTACATTCCCTGCAGATGAGGCAGTGAGCTACTTGATTGCTTTGCCTTTAATCTGCCTATGCCTTTCTTCTTGTATCCCTTTCTCTAAAAAGAGGATGTTGTGAATTGTGTGTTGTGATTGTAGAGTCTCAGTCGGTACATCAAGAATTACCATTTCCACGCATCATTAAAAGGGAACGGGGTAATTACCCCTCTACTTTGGAAAAAAGTTAAAAATATCTTCCATGATAAATTTAAATAAAAAATATCCCTCCCATCATTAAAGTTTTTATATATACCCCTATCTTAACCGAAACTCTCAATATAATCCGATTTCATTTTTAAACCCGCTCCATTTAAATCCGACCCAACTAAATAAAAAATCATATGGGTTACTCGCTCCTGTGCCTAGTGGCTCCAGATGTAGGACTCAGGAACAAGTTAGTTGCATATGAATTTTTTATGTAGTTGGGTCGGGTTTAAATAGAGCGGGTTTAAAAATGAAATCGGATTATTTTAGGGGATTTGGGGATTTCTGTTAAGATAGGGGTATATTTGAAAACTTTAATGACGGGAGGGGTATTCTTGACCTAAAATTTGTAAAGAAAGATATTTTTAGCTCTTTTGTCAAAATATAGTGGTATTTTTGACCCTTTTCCCGTATTAAAACATTCTCACCACCGTACCTGACACTTTTCCCGTATTAAAACGTTCACACCACCGTACCTCTATTATTAATCATGCCAATTTCACACTTGCCTACATCATTCTTGATTTTTTCTCCAAGTCCAAAGAAGTAGTACAATTATGGAACATGCAATTTGTCCCTGTGATCTATCCCCCACCACAGGAGTAGGTAGTATATATTAATACATTCTCCTCTTTTAATTCATATATATGACAAGGTTTGTTCTATCTGGCATGCATGGAATTTTAATTGGAAATAAAAAATCTTAATATTTTTATTTTATGATCTCAAACATATATATCATAATATGTGTGAGAAGGTACGGTGAAAAGTTTGAGTTAAATTGTTTTTAAAATTAGAAAACTATCATTTTTTTTTATTGGAGTAAAATGATGCACCACTTAAATTAAGACGGACTAACTTTTACTAGTACTAATTAGACTATATCGTATGCATATCTTTTATCGGGTATTGATCAAACTCTTAACAACATGGCTAAAATTTTGTTCTACTCATCAGCTTTGAGCGTGCATCTGTAATATTTATAGGTTCACATACTATACGTCCGGCCTCTTGTATGTGTAAAGATGTTATGATTGATTCCTTTGCCTGATGATCAACATAAGGAATTAATGAATCCTTCCTTGCCATTCTTTATCATGCTAGTTGGACGTCTATCTATTCAGCCAAGGAATTTTGGAAGGCAATGATAGAGGGAGAGGGTATAAATTGCATATGTTATATATTGATTGCACCACGAAACTTGACAAAGTGAAAGGCACGGAAATAATGGGAATATGGAATATTTGTGAAGGCGGAATACATCATGAATGTAATCCCGAAATTTGTCGTAAATTTTACTTAGACATTCGAATTATAACTTGTTCCAATTAAGCAGTTGAATACATGATAAAGTGTTTAATTCTACTTGGCCCTTTCGCCTCATTTTGGAAAAGTTTTTTATGGTTTTCACTTCTCATGCGCTTATTAAGTAGATAAGTTCACCACATAAAATATTTTACCATCTTTTAATTATATATATGTGACATTTTCTAAGTGATTAACTTATTTACATAATGAGCGCTAGCACTTGAGAACCCGCACATAAAATTTTCCAAAATTTGATTCGAAAGGGTAAAATAGAAATACTTTATCATGTTCAAAGTGATTAATCAAAACAAGTATAATTCATATGTTTAAGTAAACGTTACTACCAAACTTGAGATTCACACTCGATCTGCCAAACGCGAATAAACCGAAGCACATGCAGGGACAAAAGGCATGCATGGAAATAATGGGAAAAATACGACATGTATGAATAGAAGTCGACTGTGGGGCTGTGAGCCTGTCCGTGAGGTTGACGTAAGTTGCAGCAGAGGTGAACATTAATTCCTAGGATCCTATCTGTCGATATTTCAAAGGAGGAAGCACTGAAAAGATACAAAATAGTGAGGTCAAGCTTCCATGGAAGTTAAGGTTTCACCATATACATCGAACTTAACGCTCATTTTAACCCAAGGGCATGCAAAATTCTGGGGCGATTTTAGGCCTTATTTTTTTAGCGCGTGAACACATGATCTCGCCGTAAAATTAGGTATTTTATGTATATATTTTCTAAAATTAGTATAATACTACCTATTGGAACACATGCTACAAAAGACCAAATGGTGCACTTGGTTGAAAGTTGAGTTATTTACCTAGGGGACTAGGGATCAATTCCCGCTTAATACATTTTTTTTTAGTGGTGAATCCATGCTCCAGAAATCCTAAATTCGTCTCTGCATGCAATGGATCAGTAAAATTCGTACTAGCATAAAGGCAAAGCTAAATACGTCCAAGTCATAGATATTTGTATAGTTATAAATAGTTGGTATTTAAAGATGAGTATAGTGTGAATTGAGAAATGGTGGGAAATAAAATGGAGGAAAATGAAATTCAAACAAATTTTATTTATGCAAAGACACTTTGCTCCACATTAATGCGAGAAAACACTTTGCATGTGCTTATATAGAGAATCACTTCTTCTAACTATTAATGAATGAGAAGAGAGTCTCCTCTCGCGCTATCGTGGTCGCTTGGCTTAGCTTGGGATTATTTGGATTTGCATTTGGTAAGATGATCTAATTGATTGATAATCTTTTTTGACCAAATTTATTTTCTAATTCCGTTAGTTTTTTCTCCAAATTTTGATATTTTTCGCTTATAATTTTAGTTTAAAATTTGCGGACTTTATTTTTCCAAACAGTATTATTACTGAACATACACCGGCTGAAAAAAACATTCACTAATATCAATCATATGAAATTTACTGAAAAGTTTTCAAAAGTAAAAACGTAAGTGTCCAGTGTGATCTGCTGTCGCCATTTGAGTTCGCTGAAGTTCTGCAATTTGTATTGCCACTATTATAGAATAGTTTTCCGTTCTATCCAGGAAGGAATTAATCCATTAACCTTGGCAACTATGAGGAGATTAAATTCCTTAAGGACACAAAAGAAACTTGTGGGCTCGAATTTTTTTTTGATTCTTCTACATTTCTGTTCACAATTTTTTTCTTCTTCTGTTTTTTGTGTTCATAAAACAGAAACTTGTTTTCTTAAATTACTGATTTAAATACAGGGACAACATAAATTAATCCTTCCGTCTCAATTTATGTGGCATCGCTTGATTTGGCACAAAGTTTAACAAAGAAAGAAATGCTTTTAAAATTTGTGATCTAAAACAAACCTTAGATATTTGTGTGGCTATAAATCATTTTATTGAGAGTAAGGGAATTTTAAAGTTAAGTTGTTTCTAATTATAAAAGGTGACATTTTTTTTGGGGACAGATTAAAAAGTAAAGGGCGCCACATAAATTGGGACAGAGGGAGAATCTTATTGAAATTAAAATGAGAAATTTAAAATTAAAATGTTACTAAATATAGAAATGTGTTACTCCCTTCGTTCCAATATATATGACACTCTTTCTTTTTAGTCAGTCCAAAAAAAAAAGGACACCTTTCTATATTTAACAACAATTTAATTCTAAAATTTTCATTTTACCCTTAATGAAATGATTTCTAGCCACAGAAATTTCTTTGGTTTGTTTTAGACCACAAGATTCAAAAGTCTTTCTTTCTTTCTTAAACTTCATGTCCAATCAAACACCCTCATATAAATTGGCAAGGAGGGAGTATATTTTTTTCCGCACTGACTAAAAAAAAAACGCCATATAAATCAGGAAAGCGCTTGTTTGAAGTTTGTCAATGATGACTACAGGTTAAATAATTTTTTTTAAATGAATATTTTAATATAACTTGTATAGTTGGGTGGAAAGTGGTGAGTTTATTAATTTTATACAAAACTAACTACATATGACTTTTGGAGCTGCGCAAGATTTTGGGGTTACAACAAAGACTTTATTGACTTGATCACCCTTAAAATGTTTAAAACACCATTTATACGGAAAGAGCATGTGAGATATATGGATATTGTCATGTTGTTTAAGTATGCATTATGGCGGCCCTACGTGACGTCCTTCATGTCTTCTTGCATGGTGGTTTAACCATTAATTTCTCGTGTATATATAAACATAAGGAACCTTTGAGTTCAGATAACTTAGCCGGTAAATAGTACTCCACTATATAGTTAGTGCAATTGCGAGGAAGAATATAATGATGAGGAAGATGAGATTTGCAAAGTTGAGGAGAATGGTGAAACAGCAGAAAGGGAAGCTCTGCATTATGAGGATTTGCATAACTATGCTTTTATGTTGGGACAAAGAATCTACAATATTCTAATGGTCGCTGAGTTATTTAGCTATTTGCCTTAAGATCCTTCTCTCTAATCTCTCTCTCTCTCTCTCTCTCCCTCCTCTCTATCTCGATCTCTCTCGTGCAAATGAAATTAGCATTTTGTTAGTATTAACTAGTGATTTTTAAGTCTTTATTTTTTGTTTTTGTATATATTACTGTATATTAATCAATAATTCGATTTGATCAGGAAAAAGTCTTGTATATACGTGTACACGAATCATCTTTATACATTTAGAATAAGAATAATAATTCTTATGTCATCGCAGCAAGCAATGAGCAACACCAGATTCACTGTTCTGATATCTCTCAGCTTCTTTGAAATATATCTGTCCATTGGTGTTTGATGTAACCAAATAGTACTCGCACGTTAACTCATTAAACAAAAACTCCACTCTCATTGTTTTATTCTACCAATACAATATGGCAGTATGTATGCAAAACAATATCATGTCAATATTTTACATCTTCAAGTCCAGCAGTTTATTGTATGATTGCGTCCATCCACTAACCATCCAGATTAAAATATGTGATAAAAATAGCCTTCCGCAGGGATTAGTTGAAATAACTACATATGGTTGAGTCCTCTTCTATTCAGAGGGGAATTCAAGATCTAAAGTCAGTAGGATCAAAATTAATGAGTGTATTGGTCTATCATCAAATTATATGTATGCATAGTTCATAGCTGAAGCAAAAAGGAATCGGTTCAATTATCCACAGAACTCATCCTAAATTTGCTCTGCCTCCTATGTACTATATATGGAAGGGAAATAGCTTATGACTCAGCTTATTCATCTACCGAGATACCAGTCAATATTGAACGTTATATTAAATAAAGTTACCTGCAATTACCTTTTAACTGACCTAGTTGGGTATCTTTTCCCCAATACATAGAACTTAAACTCATATAGAATATAGATTATAGCAGATGTGCTCTAGGTACATCCAGGAGTAGAGAACGTGCCCTTACATTATCCGGCGGTCTTCGGTGATTCTTCTTGGGAATGAAGAAATGAATGAGCATGGGGAGGAAATTTGAGATGGTCAAACATTTTCTTCGTGGGTTTAACTTAGATATACACTGGAGTATAAATACTTTTAACACTATCAATGCAGTTTATCATAGTGTAAGATATTATTGGGACATATACAGAATATTCCGTCTTGTACAATGTTTAACCAACCTCGAACTGGGAAGAAAAACAGAAAAAAGGGGGCTTACTTATGGTTCTAAATCGACATTATTGCACCAATTCATGATTTATACAGTATTCATGTCTTGGGCTCTTTCTACAAATCGATTAAAATTCTCTAGATATTTTCATGTTAACTACCAACGTACAACTCACAAACAAAAACGAGCTATAGCCTATAAATATAGTTCTCCTGTTCGAACTAGAAAACACATTGGCATTTATCAACAAGAGGCGAAAGTTTTATATTAAAAGAATATGCACTCACAAAACTATACATGAGGTTGCGGTAAGACTTGTTCCTTTTCCTCTCAACATAACTAACCCTCTGAGGTTATCGAACTACGGCTCTTTATCTCTTGTTACCACAAGAAGAGGCTCTCCGAGATTCCCTTGCGTCCTTCTTGACATGGAAATGTCCTCGCTCGACTTTTTTGGGTTTTGTCCTTGCTTGCTTTGCACTTCCTGTGGAATCCAATTAGAAACATCAGTAATTTATTCCGCAACAGCTTTTTGTGAACAGTAAAACAGAAAATTCCATTCACAAATGAAGCATCATAGGACTCCCCTCTCTCATTAAGTACACTCTAATGATCTGGAGCATTAGGAAAAGCAATAATCAAGGGCAGCAAATACTTATGGATATATCATCAAAACGAATTTTTAAGGAATTATTTAAAAGATATTCAGACAGAGTGTGCCACAGCTTTTAGTAGGTACTAATCTGCAATGCAAGACTCTATTGCATGTTGATGATTTCAAGCTTCCACTCTACTCCAATCTTCATTTGTTTCCCTTTCTGGGCGAGAATCTGTTCTTGTAAAAAGCAAGGGATGGCGTGAATGGTGGGAGGTCACAGCATTGACCTATTCATAGAGTGATTCCATGATCGGCACTGTTTTTTGTGTTAGTTCTTTAACTTCAAGAAACCTTTTTCATTGACAATAGCAAAACAGATCTATAATGTTTTTCAAAAGAAGGATATACCTGTTATTAAACTATTAGACTAGCTTTAGTAATAATTTTGTGATGAATCAGGTACTTGTGAAAAGCTCTGACCATGCACTTGAAATCACTAAGTGTACCGTTTACTCTCAGATGAGGCCACACAATGGATCTATTTTCTTGCAACTAGTTGTATCTAGAAATAATTATGTTGAGTTCCAAAAAATTTCAGCATATATCAATGTATATCGAATAAAATGTGTACACAATGTGCACTTACGGTTCCCTTTTGGGCTGTTAACCTCCGGGTTGATGGAGCGCGTGCCACTGATGAAGCTGCTGCTGCTGCCGCCACACGTATCCTGTCAGAATTTGGAGAAAGTTACAAACTGCTCTTTCAACAACTGTTATTATATTGAGTGCGTGAAATTAAGATGTCCAGCTCTCATACACCTCTTATGTACGTCAACATATTCATCAGTCTCGTCTACTATTTCCTCCTGCAACAATGATGACAATTTTTTGAATTGTAATTTCCATCTGTTACAGTAAGATGTGTAAAAGAGGTAGTAACAAGAAGCTAGAAGAGAAAATGACAAAAAATGGTACCTTATATTTGAAAGTAGGTTCAAAATAGTCCCTTAAGTAAGCACTTAATAGTTTTGGTCCTTAAAGTTTGCTAAAAGTTAACACTTCTAGTCTTCGTAAAATATTTACGGAACTCTGTCATTTAGATTTTGACAGAAACAACAGAAAAATGGATTTAACTATAAACACCAAGAGAGTCCCATCAAATCCTAAACTATGCAACACAAAAAACTACATTAGACACTAAAAAGATATAAAAAATATTAGAAATTATACCTCAAAAGGCAGGACTAGACTCTAGAAATAAATTAAAAATAGCGGAAACTACAAAATTTGTACCTCCAAATGTGAGTGAGTTCCCACTAATTTCCTTTTTTCCATAGTTCCCACTAATTTTCATTTCTGAAGGAGACAAAAGGTGTTCATTTTTGGCAAAGATATAAAAAAATATTAATTATACCTCAAAAAGCTGGACCAGACTCTAGAAATAAAATTAAAAATAGCGGAAACTACAAAATTTGTTCTTCTAAATGTGAGTACCCGCTAATTTCCTTTTTTTTTTTTTTTGGTAGTTCCCGTTAATTTCGTTTCTTGAAGGAGACAAAAGGTGTTCGCTTTTGGCAAACTTAAAGGACTAGAAGTAATACATACTAATAGAAGTATTACATACTTATGGAATTATTTTGAACCAACCCTCAAACATGAGGGAACATTTTTGTCAGTTTCTCAAGCCAGAAGAACCCAAAACCTCACCTGTAAAAGTTCTTCAAAAACATCTTCCAAAGTGATAATACCTATTACTTCAGCATCCTCTATATCATCTGATGACTCAGGCAATCCATTTGTCACTACATCACCTGATGTCGGAGGTGTTGCTGCTGGTACTGTAGCCTTGTTGATATCAATGGCGACACAATCTGGCTTTTCACCCTTTGCCGTCAAAAGATGTGCAGTTACATTTGGATTTCCACTGGTGACTGTACTGTCATCAGATTTCTCTTCCTCAAATACAGAGGGAGTTTTTTTGCTTTTCCCTTTAAGCTTCACTACTGCAGCCATATGACTGCTACCCTTTTGAAACTCGTTTAGTATGTCATATAGTGGCATATCAGCCGGAACTCTGAAAAGATTTATAGAAAACAAGATTTAAAGCTTACTGGCTCGATACATGCATAGAGGGCAGGAAGTAGAGTAGTAAAACTTTAATACCGTGGAATTCTGCGGATGGAAACAGCACTAACTGGTGTCTCAGTTTCTGCACGTACGGTAAGAAGACTTTTTACCTAACATAAAGTTAAACTATCAGAACTTCACCGGAGTAGCAAGATTACAAGTGCTCAAAATGTGAGATCCAAAACTCACTAGTAGAAGTCCAATTATATTCTTTGGACTGCCTGAGTAGACTGGAACTCGGCTATGACCCCGAGCAATAATTTTACCCATTGCCTCCCTATAATAGGGACACAGAAGATCTGTTAGTCAACTGCTAAAATTCATCTAGAGAATATTTCTAGGGTTATCATCCAAGAAATAGAGCTTCTTTCAGTTTACATGCATAGTCCATAGAGAATTTGAGAAGCAAAAACAAAATTAGAACTTATTATACCAAGAAATTGTTCATGTATAGTGAGGTAAGCCCTTCCAGGAATCTCACGAATAATAAATGACAGCACAAATATTTGTAGATATAAGTTCTGTAAGCAGATAGCAAGAAGGTAGTACACTATATAGCTCATCTGAAGGAGTTTTTTCTTTTTTGTTGGAAAGAAAATGAAAAATGGCGGTCATAGGTCACACCTAAGGTTCAATTGGCAAGAGCTAGCTTTTAATTCAAATTCCTTGCATCCCCGTACACAGGAACAATAAAATTAGGGAAAACATGAAGAGGAAAAATTAGCCTTATTAATTATGGTGCAATACATATTAACCATAATATCACATGCCTGTGACCATTCAATTTGGAACATATCAACAATATGATTCAAACGTCAAATCATGACATGTTACTGTTCAAAAGTTTCATTGCGAGTCTCCATAGCGTGATGGAATAGTTGTCAGCTGAATTATTATTTACCTCCACCCATAGAACTAATAGAATTCTTTTAAAGGAAATTAGCCATCAGCTGAACTTTGACAGCCTAGCATAAAAGATAACATAACTTTTTCATTTATAGGTCAAAGTTAGTACTTCTCAATCGCTAGATTATCATAAGTTGCAGTCACGTTGGAAAAGAAAAAAATTTAAGCACTTGTTAGTCCAACGCAGTAGGTTAAGTAAAAATAGTGTGCAGATATTTGATAACAGAATGTCATGCCTTGGAACTAATGACTTCAGAACCAAAGAAACATTGCAGGACTCAAGAGTAGAGGTATAGGGTTGAGTAATACCAAAGCTTGGAAGAATAATGGTTGAGTAATACTCACCAGTCCAGCTTTGAATTGACATCCAATGAAAATGTCGACTCAATGGGTGTCATGGCCTCCTCAGCAGTCTATCAACAACCCAAAATCCAAACAAAAGAGAGCACAGTCATCACACTCATGTATCAAGTTTATCAGATTCAAAATAGAAACGAAGAGTTAAAAAAAAAAGAGTCAGTTAATTCTAATTGAATGAACTTATCCTGGAAAAGAAAGGGCCAAGAGTAAGTATCATAAATAGTAGACGTCTGTCTTGAACCATGAATCTCAGGATACTGATAATTTAGGAAAAAAGTTCTAATTGAATTTGTTTTTCTCATGATATGGTCCATTTTCACATCTACAAAGAATTCAATAAGGAACTAAGAATGTTAAAATCCAAGCATTAATTATAAACCTTGGGTCTGGAGAAGCATGGGAACTATGGTTGTGTTCAGTACGAAGGAAATTTTTTCTTGAAAAACAAGTTGGTCTCTTACTTATTTTCTAGTGTTCGGTAAGCAAGCAAGAAAATATTATCCCAAGAACATTTATATGTAATCTAGCAAAACACTATAGGGGTGGGATGGGGTGGGGAGTGGGGTTCGGGGGTGGTGGGGAAGGATGGTCAAGTGTTGGGGGGTTGGTTGGGTGGGGAGGACATAATGAACTTGGAATGTCACTTATGGAACTTGTTTTCCCTACTTCCATTAGGGAAGTCATTTTCCTCATTTTAAAGGAACTTGCTTTCCTAGAGAAAATGTTTTCCAAAACATTTTGACCAACCGAACATGGAAAATTGGAAAATATTTTCTGGAATGTTTTGCTCCATTCCGAACACGCCCTATAAGAAAGCTTCAGTGTTTGTACCTTCTCAGTCAAATCTAATGCTCCACTAATGATTGTTGTTTCATCATGTGTAAGTTCACCTCCCTTGCCAGCCTGCAGAACTTTCTTATTGAAAAAACCATACAACAACAACAACAACAACAACCCAGTGAAATCCCACATCTTGGGGTCTGGGGAGGGTAGAATGTACGCAGACCTTACTCCTACCAAGGTAGGATGGCTGTTTCCGAGAGACCCTCGGCTTATTGAAAAAACCATGAATTCTAAAAAACTAAAGGAAGTAGAAGTAATAAACTACTGGTTCT
Source organism: Lycium barbarum (assembly GCF_019175385.1). Lineage (NCBI taxonomy): Eukaryota > Viridiplantae > Streptophyta > Magnoliopsida > Solanales > Solanaceae > Lycium > Lycium barbarum. The sequence continues at coordinate 146,190,444 of NC_083337.1, forward strand.
GCAGTATTATCAGTACTGAAAATTAAGGATACAACACTGACCTCTTGACTGTGGATAGAAACAAGAGCTTTTAACTGAGCTCGTCTAAAGAGTACTTCATGATGTCCTAACACACAGTCTAGGATCTGAAATACAGACCATCGCAACAGAAGTCAGTGGTAGCAAATTCAAATCATAATTTTGTAAGAGCTTAAAAGGACTTCAAAATTAGTGCAGAGATGCAGAACAGCGAGAAGAACAAAGCTTCTTGTGTTATATGTTTCTTGATGAACAGATTTCAATTCTCATCAGCTAAGGGGTCTTTTGGTTACCAGGATGGGATAGACAAGGATATCCCACCTTCTATATGGGATAGCTAATCTCACCATTTTAGTACAAAATGGTTCCCCGGACTACTTAATACCCGTAACCAAACGCGGGATAAAATAATCCAGCATTTTATCTAAAGATTGTTATCCCTTATCCCACCAACCAAACGACCCCTAAAAGTATTCTAAGGCTTCAACAAGAATTCATAATCCAAGATGTTCAAATGATGGCACTCCGTTTAAGTAAAGAATGCATATGTTTTGGCATCATTCATTGACTTAGCTATCTTTACTTTTGGTACTTCTGCCTTGGAGAAATCCAATAATTTCAAGTGAAATAGCATACACGTCTTGATTTATCTTTGAAACAATTACGTCAAAGCTGGAATAATTACCTTCCCTATGGGGTAAGCAATTGGGTAGCATATAACCATCAGAACACGAACAAGCCAAACAAAGTTTGCACCCACCGCAAGTCCGTACCTTGTACATATTGCTTGAGGTATAACCTGCAAAACCAAAATAGGAGGAAGATAAGATCATCGTGCAAGGTCTTAAATGTTGAGATCTTAATTGAAGCCGACTGGTTCATTTACCTCTCCAAATGCCAAGACAAAAGTTACTGATAATATAATAGCCACATATTGGTTGAACATTTTGTCCAGGTATATTGGTAGGGCCTCCATTGCAGCCGCATTACATAGAAGTAGGGTCACAAGAAGCTGGTGTTGCTTCTGAACAACGGGAAGTATTGCAGCTGAAAAGGTGAACATTCCATTAAAAGTAGAAGTTATGCATTGATAATGATTCTCCCAAAAATGAAACATTTCAGAACTGATAATAAAGTGAAAGGTATTTCTGCATTTATTTTTAATCACAAGATACCTTATAGTAGAATATATTCATATCTCATCCATATATCCAGTTTAAATGCAGAGATAAAGTTGATCCCAGGAAATTATCACCTCACTCAACTTGTTGTACCATTCAATGAGCAAATCACATGAGTAGTTCTTATTTAAAAGTCCAAATTACTTTATAATCAGTTCAAGGACTCAGGTTCAGAACTTTCACTTCATGGTTTGGGTATTAAATAAACACACAAGAGGGGATGAATTGAGTGTTTGTTGCTTTTTTCAAAAACTTATCGGAATAAACTGATTATCAAAAACTTAAGTTTCCAGAAACTGATTCTGGAAATCCTTTAAACCACAGATTAAACGAGAACAAGTAAAGAATCAAAGTTAACAACAGTAATTTAAATGCAAAGTGAAAAAAAGATGCAAACTTGGTTTTTATACTAGTTCGGCACACCTACATCCAGGCTCCCTTCAATCAAAGTGTTTCACTATGATCAAACTTGTCTTACTCAAGCTCAAGCAACAAGTGGTTTTATATGTGTACCACGAACGTGTGGTTTTAGTTCTTCGGTCACCATGAACGAATCCTTACAACTGTGACTTTCACATTTTGTCACCAACAACTAATTTTGCCTAAATCTTCTCACAGCTGAGAGACTAGAACTTCAAGTAATTTGAATTACAATGAGAGTATATTACTATCCCTTAAACAAGTAGGGCAGTTTTCTAGTTAAGTACAGAGCTCAAAAATGAATTCAACTCTGTTTTGATCAGAAAGCTTAGAGAAGAAACGACTAGTTTTTTGGATCACAGCAGTTTAATGCATAAGTCTGCCTCTCTTCTTTAATTCTGCTTTAGACGGTTGAGTCTTTGTGTCTTGATCATTCTTCTAACCGTTGTAGATTTTCATATAAGTTCAGCATTCGTTTGGCGCTTAAAATCCCTTGATGGTCTTCATCTTTTTAATTGTCTCGTTTAGTCTGCTAGCCGTTGCCTTCAAACTTTGTACGACTTCTTTCCTTGTATATTCAGTTATTTGACCGTTTTTCAACTGATTCGTGCTTTGCTTGAGTAATTGATCATAGTGGAATTTGGAGAATTACTGTGTCTCAGTTCATTCTCATTTTCAGAATACCATACATAGCTCGGGTACTTCTTTTTGAGTTTGATTCCTTGACAGCTTGTCCTAGCCTTGACTTGTACTAAATTTTTCCACATAAATCCAATCTTGAGCATCTTCCTTTGGATCTTGATTCTTGATTTGTATTGTTTCTTGCCTTTACGCTCCATTCTTCAAGTGTTTTGAGATTTCAGTAACTGCTTCTACTGCTGATTTATTCAAAAATAGCTTTGACTTTGTGTTGTTCAACTCAGTCTAGATTCATCACTTTTATCAGGTTTGATATTTACATACACATAATATCACCAATGTAATTTCATCCTTCTTTCAATAATTGCCTCAGTGATTTTGAAATTTGAATACGACTTAAACAAATTGAAATCTATTGAAGATCAAACAATAATTGACACAATTTAAAATCTTTTTTAAAAGAAAAACCACCAAGTAGCTTGGTGGGGTTTTATTAAACCTAAAAATAATCTGTACAAATCAATCAAATCAGGTTGATTGATCCCAAAAAAAAAAAAAAAAAATGCAGCAAGTGGAAGATACAATTTAAAATCTTAATTGGACTCGATTAAAATTTATTTTCTCAATTATTTGTTTGGTAACTAACAGTATCTTTTTAATCACCAAGTGAATTCGTTACAAAGCCATAGAGAAACAAACACTGTCCTCTTTCTCTCAAAGATTTTCTTAATTATAGTAATCGTCAAAACTATTATGTGAATGTTGAATCCTTGAGACCAACTAACATTTCCAGAAAATCTTAAAGAGACTGATTAAATGTGACAAATTCGTCAAAGAGTGAAGAGTAAAGTGAACTAAAAAACCTGCTTGCTTTTTCTCAGAGGGGGTGCCACTTCGCTGAAGGATTTCGAGCTCAACGAGGCCCAAAGACATGAGTCCCAATGTCAATCCGGACATTATTCCGGCAAACAGCACCAAAAAACATGACAACCCTGCATAGACGAACCATGTTACAGTCCCAAATGCTATTTCCGCCTCAAGGGAATTATTATTATTATTATTATTATTATTATTGGGGCCTCTCATCGCCATTCGAACTACTGCCATTGCATTGATCGTCTGCATAATTGTGTTTCCACTGCTTCTTCTAGTTCAAACTAGAACCTTCTTCTCTTTTTTTTTTTTTTCGAAAGGAGATGAATATAGTGTAACAGGATACACCCATTTCTGTTTTGCCCATTTCATTTCAATTTAATAGTAGGAGTTGTAATCAAGGGGAACACGTGGTGGAAACATGGACGACCTTGTTTTTTCTTCTGGAAACGTGGACGATTTATTTGGAAAGAAAATGTAAAGCGGTAGGTCCTTTTCTCAGACCTTATTTAGTAATTGCTTGGATTGAGGAGAGGTGGAGGAAAGCCAAAGAAATATTGCAGAGAGGTGAATTTTCTTTGCAGAGAGGTGAATAGGTAAATATTGAGGATAGGTGATTAGGAGGTTTTGGAGGGTTCAGATTAGGATAGAAGTTTACTAGGTAGTCTTGCTTCTCTATGGCACTAGTAGACATAGTTTTGCTCTACTTTTTATTGCCCTTTGTTTCCTGCTTTTATGTGTTGGGTCTTATCTCTTCATGTTATTAGCTTTTGTTTTTTCTCATTTTCGCATTGCTTTGATTTGCTTGTCGGTATCTGACTTTTCTCCTCTTGTTTTCTTGTTTTCTTTTGAGCCGAGGGTCTTTCGAAAACAGCCTCCCTCTCATGGTGGGAGTGAAGTCTGCGTACATTTAACTCTCCTCAGATCTCGCACTGTGGGATTCAACTGGATATGTTGTTGTTGTTGGATTGAGTTGCTATATTGGTACAGTACGGCGGTCCTGCGGCCTACCGAAGGGACTGTGACCAGGTAAAAACTTAATAGGCGTTTGACATGCGACTTGAAATCATGCGATGAAATCAGCGTTTGAATATGTATTTTATCTCATAGTTTTAAATCAGCGTTTGAAATCCCAAATCATTCAAAAAAGAATGATTTGGGGGTTCAAATTATGATTTCGAAAATTTTAAATATAAAACTTGACTCATAAATTTATATTTTATAAAAAAGACTCATAAGTTGGTAAATATTATTAACAATTACTCTCACCAACCATTTATTAATCTCATTAATTTCTACCAACCTTTATTTATGTCTATCATATGGGAAGATTATATTAAAGAGTAGTTACATTACTATTCACGTTAAATTTTCATTTTTATTGAATTAAAGTTTGATCAATTGATATTGTATATTTTAGAAAGGTCTTCTAGTAGCGTATTGATTTTGTTATGAACTATGACTTGCTCGTTTGGTAAGATTGTATAAGAATTGGGATTGTTTTGATAGTTTTCATAATTTGTGGGGGTTTTATATCTATAAGAGAAAATGCAACTTAAGATATCCAAATTACATGTCCAAACATGATTTCACCATGATTTCAAACTAACGTTTCAGACCACGTCCAAACGGCTCCCTACAAATCAAATTAAATTAATTAATACAATATAAAAGGATGTGTTCATATGGAAGAAAATATTTTAAAATAATTTCGAGAACATTTATGTCAGAAAAAGAGTTACTTAAAATGTGAAAAATGACTTGTCCAATAGAAATAGAAAAAATAAGTTTGATAAGAGATATTCAAAGTTGATTTATCCTCCTAATCCACCCAATGCCCTAACCCCCACCCCTTGATCATCCCATACCCGAATTCCACTCCCCACCACATCCTACCTCTATAGCTTTTTGCTAATATTTTCTTACTTACTTACCGAATACTAAAAAATAAGTAAGAAAGACAACTACTTCCAAGAAAACATTTTCATAAAGTGTTACCGCACAATGGCAGAGCTAGAATTTTTCACTAGGAGTTCAAAAATATAAAAGAGCGAGAAACGAGGAAGCTAAGGGGGTTCAACAACTACTACTTATACATAAAAAATAATTTTAACCTTGTGTATACATGGTAATTTTTAGCCAAAAGAGATTCGGGTGAACACCCTAGCCACCACTCGGCTCCGCCCCTCTTACCGCACCGTACCATTAACAACCATGACCACCCTAACCTATTAACAGAATTTACTCTACCCTGAATTTGCGAAATCAATCCATTAGCATTCTCCATGGACCCATCACTGAATCTCGATAGTCTAAACTCCTACACAAGGAGCCTCTTGGACGTTGCTCACAACCAATTCAGTACAAGTTCTCTTTTTTTCTCTTTTTGCTACATGCTTATCCTTACAAGTTACATCGTTAGCTAGTTCAATCTTTAATTAATTGAGGTCGCAAATAATAATTCTTTGCTTTCATTGTGTTCTGCTCTTATTTAAGTTCGCATAACACTGTTTAATGATCCACTTGTTTAACTCGTACTGATAGTTAAGACACAGCAATATAGAAGAGTACATCTGAGGTTCTGAACTAGTTTTTCCTCTCTTTCTTTTTTGTGTTCAATGTCTGCGGCCCTTACAAATTGCCAAAAGATACAGCAGTTACAGAGTACACATATGCACAGCACAAACTAAAATCTATATCAACAAAGGAGCAATATTAGCCAAGTTCATATATCAGTAGAATTGAATAGCCCCTTGTCATTGTCATTTGTCAACAAGGTTTGCTTGGGTTCTCCTGAATCGTGGATTCATCCACGCCTGAGTAACCTTTAATGACGTTACACGGGTTGCTAACACTAGCCAGAAGCAGATGGAGTAGCCTAGAACTTGTAAGGTGCTGTCTTGACATTCGGCTTGCAAGATCCAGGCTTTGCCATTTGAACCTGTATAAACCTGCCATCTAAGAACTAGACAGCGAAGAAATTCTCAGATGTGTATTTACTAGTGGATCCAAACCAGGAGATATACTTATAAAAATGCTACCTTTCCATTCATCTCTTGGACAGCAGATTGTGCGGATTCATTATCGGGAAACCAGATATATGCAAACCCCAACGGTTGCTTACTTTTCTTATCAGTTAGGATCTTGACTGCAACACATTTAGGAAAAAACAAGTATGACCTTAGCAGTTAGCTTGAATAATGCAAACCCCAATGGTTGCTTAGTATTCTTATCAATTATAATCTGATTTGCAACACAGGGAGGAAAGAAAAATTAGGAGCTTCTTAACATGAATAACTATCAACACGAGATCTTTTTTTTTTTTTTTTTTTTTTGATAAATATCAAGAAATGATCTTATCACATATGATTTTTGTCAAGAAAAGGGTGAAGACAAAATTGTACATAGCAATTCCTTGATAAAGAATATGCACCTCGACTGACATCTCCAAATTGTGAAAATACCACCTTCAATCTTCCCTCTGATGTTGACTTTGCTAGTCCTGCATCAATCAAATTCCAGAATGTGATACCCAGACAAGGAGTATAATCATCCAAGGCTTGGAAATACAGAAAGCCTTGACAAAAGTTCCTGATCCATTTGCTGTTGACTGCTCAGACCGAAGCTACACAGCTAAAAGAGAAGACTAATAAACCACATAATTTGATACATCGGCATAGCATCTCTTTCACATGCTATCAATCAAAGAGATCTTTGGAGATTCTAGACTATAAAATAATGATAACAACCATACGAAATATAAAGCTCTCCTCAATATCCTTTATCTGCGTATAGCCTTAGTGCAACTTAACAGAACATCGTTTTAAAGCTTCAGCAATACACAACCCCACCCCCACATTAAGGGTGAGTTTGGTATGACGGAAATATTTTCTGAAAAATGTTCTCCAGAAAAGACTTTGTCACACAATCCAGCACTCAATAAAATTTGAGAGCTATTTCAAATGGATTATCGGAGAAAAAAAAAAAAGGAACGAAAGTTGTTTTTTCCCTTTTAATGGAAAATATTTTAGGTGTTTGGTTGCCAGAAAATGACATTTTCTTTCATACCAAACACACCCCAAACGTAAATCATCATAGACACTCTAAAGAAACGCCTGACCAAGTTTCCTCTCCTTATATGTGCTGCCATTAATCGTCTCTTAAAACAATTGAAGGGTTTATTTCACATGCCATGTACCATAATTACAGAACTGGAATGGCACTGACTTGACAAAATATTCAAGCATTATTCACTATATCCCCCATTTCATAAAGCTTCTACCTCTTCAATGATTACAAGCAAATCACATACATGAATACATAAAAAAAAAAGTAATGGGAAGATAGCATAATTACTGGAAAATGTAAGGTTTAAGGCTTCCTTAAAACATTACTTCTATCTATTCCTTCTTCAATCGACATAATATATCTTTAATCATCACAAGTGTAGGGAATTTGTCAATGTACCTTTGAGGAATATACTTGTAGTAGAATTTGCATGATTATGTGGTTCAACTGAAGAACCCAAGCACCTGGGAAAGTGAGATTTGTTCTGAGACAGGTCAATTAAAATACTCGGCTTAAAGTTTGAAATTTTTTCCAAACTAACAACGGGTAGAGAAGGAAATAGGGGTTTGAAAGCCGAGGCATGTCCACTTGCAGATGATGTAAACGATTGGGAGGGTGAAATTAAGGAATTATTACAGGGTAAGCAAAATAGAGACATTACAAAACCCTAAATTAAATTTGGGGGTTCGGGTCTCCAAACATTTTTTTGCACGGATTGCCCTTCTTTTGGGTGGTCTTTAAATTTTGCCCTTCATATTTGTGTTCTTTAAATTTTGCCCTTCGCTTGGATACCTAAGGTTCTGGGTTTGAACCCCGCTCAGACATAAAATAAAAAAATAATTTCGCAAGGCAGAGCTGGGGGAGTGTATGCCGGATCCGGCATACAATCCTTAAGGAAAAACTAAAGTTATGTCGGAGGGGGCAGACTTTGCTTTGAGACACATATTTTATTTTATTTTATTTTTCAAGGCAAACTTTTAATTATGCCTTAAAGGAAAAGTTCCGCCTTATGGGGCATACTTTTAGTTATGCCTTAACTAAAAGTGTGCCCCATAAAATATAACTAAAAATATGTCTCATAAGGCGAAACTTTTCATTAAGGCAACACTAAAAGTTTGCCTTAAGGAAAAATTCAGCCTTATGAGACATACTTTTGGCTATGCCTTAATTAAAAATCTGCCCCATAAGGTATAGTTCCTTATGGAAAAGTTTTGCCCCATAAGGCATAACTAAAACTATGCCTTGAGGAAAGATTATGCCCCCTCCGGCATAACTTTAGTTTTTCCTTAAGGACTTTATGTCGGATTCGGCATACACTCCCTCCAGCCCTATCTTGCGAAATTATTTTTTTATTTTATGCCTGAGCGGGGGTTCGAACCCAGAACCTCAGGTATCCAAGCTAAGGGCAAAACTTAAAGACCACAAATATGAGGAACAAAATTTAAAGACCGCAAATATGAGGGGCAAAATTTAAAGACCACCCCAAAAGAAGGGCAATTCTGCGAATTGTCCGTCTCCAAACGAAGGGTGAGCGTGGTCATGTCTAGGCTCCCAACCCGCAATCTCTGATGGGAAAAGCACACAAGTAGCCATCTGGCCCAAATTATAAAAACTGCATCATTATTGTATAGCATATGTATTACTAGTGTATACATATAAAAAATGTATTATACGTATAGAAATTGTATCATTGTTTTATAGAATATGTATCCCTACAGCATGTATTTAGAAAATGTATTATTTTTATATAATTTGTGTTTAATAAATGTATAATCAACGTATACTTACTAATTATACACATATTATACCTGTTTTGATATATTTCTTGAAGGCTCAATATGAATTTTTTTGATCACATATTTGTTTCCTTTTTGTGGCAAGCTTAATCGCCACCAAATGTGTATCTCTTGTGGCGACCTTCTGAAATCGTCAAAAAAAAAAAAAAAAAAAAAAAAAAAAAAGCTTTAGCAACTGCATTACATGCAGTGACGTCTTTAGTGACGACTTTATGATCTTTTGCAGCAACTTTGATCACCACAAAAAAGGTCCAATATCTTGTAGTGATCGGGCCGCTAGGCTATGTCGCGTCAATAATTTGCATCAAAGGTCTATTTGGCGGCATTCGGGTAAAACTTGAGCCATTAAATTTCTAATGGTCACAGTGGCCTTTTCCATCTTTGACCGAGTGAGGTCTTTGGGCCCCCTTTCCAAATAAATTAATTAAACAAATTTAAGAAAAATGGCTCAAATTTCATTCAAGTTTAATAAACGTATATGTAAAATTATTTAGCACATTAAAACAAAGTCATTTTAATTAAGATAAAATGGCATAAATTTTAGGGAAAATAACCCTCTATGACTATTTAGAAAAAATAATTACCCGAAATAGCCAATGTTTGTAATATTATCCGAAATGGCCCAATTTGAGCCCTCACTTCAAAAGCTTGTAAATTGATTTCATCAGGCTGGGAGTACCTTGGATATAACAGAAGTGATAATAAAATTGAAAAAATGTTGTATATTGTTGTATACAATTGAATTTTCTTGGATATAAACACCTCTTATACATTATTATACACTCTATACATTATTATACACCGTTATACAAAGTTGATACATTGTCTACTCCAGATGTATAAAGTTGTATACTGTTGTATATTGTGAAACAGTGTATGCGGGGTGTAATTTAAAAATATGGCTACGAAAATGTAATGTTATATGCTAGATTGTACATTTTTAGAATTTCTCCAAAATTTTATGAATGAATTATTTTTGGATGTCCATTTGTCGGTGAGATCCACACTTTTCATCTTTCACCTTTGAGAAAGTTTGCCTGACCTATGTTTGAGCCACAACTTGGTCATGTATCTATTTGCAAACTCAATCGATATTTGTTGTGTATTTATTTATCCGATACAAACATCAAATGTGCGTAAGTGTTTTTGTTCGCAGTTGTTACCCTATCTTTTGATCGTGTGATTTTTCTTAAATGTTCCTCTAATTTGTCAATTTGTGCGTTTCTTTGATGAGAGCTACATTTTTCATCTTTCATTTTTTGAGAAAATGTTTTCTTGCAAAGTATGTTCAATTTCAATCGATCCTATGTATCTATAATGGTGTGTAAATGTAAAATATTTTGAAGCGTTTTTGTTAAGAATCATCACCTCGTGTTTCAATTTGTCCCACTCCAACGTACTACTCTTTACACTGTTATACAGTGGCGGAGCCACATAGAGGTTAAAATTATTTTTTATTTATATATAATAGATGTTGAACCCCCTTAAGCTTCTTAGTATGTTTACTTTTTTTATATTTTGAACCCCCGACGAAAATTTTGGCTCCGCCACTGCTGTTATATCCTCTATGGTTTTATCTTTACAAACAAAACCAAATAAATCCAACCCCAACCCCAACCCACACAAAAATACAACTGAATAATTTAAATGACCAAAACGTCCTCGATCATCTCCTATTATAAATTCCTTACTCCTCGTCTTACTCTTTGCCAATCCTCAAAACTTTAGTGAAACTGTAAATTTTGCTGTTTAATTTTTTCTAGTTTGTTAGATTAGGAAATGTTGGGTATTTTTAGCAGCTCCATTGTATCACCGCCTGAGGAGTTGGTGGCAGCCGGAAGCCGGACCCCGTCACCTAAGATGACAGGGGAGGCTCTGGTGAACCGGTTCATTAAAACCGAGTCGTTGGCTGTGTCCGTGAAGATCAACGGTCATGTTCAACTAGCTTACACTCACAACAATGAGTCCGCTTTTCTGCCAAGGTACCATTTTACCGACTTATATCATGAGTGTGTGTTTCTTCTTTCATCACTATCGATAAAGAAAAAAAAAAGAAGCTATTTTGTGCATTTATTGGAACTAGAATTGTCATGCATTCAATGCTTTTTGTTGATCACCATAATTACGTACACCAACAAATTTTAATTTACTGATTTAGTATTTATAAGTTGTTGGATAAATTGTTTTTTTTTTCTTTGTAAGTTCCACTTCGCCTTCGAATTTGTGCCTTACTTTTTTGTAGTCTCTGTGCTTTGAACAATGCCTCCATATATATATATAGGACAAGATATATAGGGACTATACTAAATGCAAAATTAGGTGTATGCCTGCAAGTGATTTTGTACCTAATCTTCACTCCAGTCGTAATTGGGTGCATTCACAACCTATAGATTTCATGTTGACATTTTAACGAAGAAGGTAAAATTATTAGGTAATCTTTTTAATTTTCCTATGTTGGTGAACAAATATACTCGATAGGTAAACTGATCAAAGATAATTACTCAATAAGTTAGTTGAAATATGCCCAAATTGGCCAGAACACGATGAATAATTAAAAAAAGGTTGAAACAGCTGATAGAAGTAAAAATAGTGGTTATTATTATACAATCATGTGATTGACGGTCCATTCGAAGATGATGAAAGAATTAATTGGCTCTACTATCAACCCTTTCCCTGCATGGCTAACATGTGTTGGACTCCTACTCTTGACCTTGTAGTTTCTTCGGTACCGGATTTTGGATCTTTATGGACATGTGGCAAACTTTGTCGATTATATAAAAATTAAAAAGATTTAACTAGTAAAAGTTTGTCTTTGTCCACTAATGTAAGAAAAACAAAAATGTAGTTAACAGTTTGTCCAAAAATGTAGTTGGGATTAGTATTTTAAAGAAAAATTTAAATGAATGTCATCGCTGAAATAGAGTCATTTTAAATATTCCTTGAGAAGTTATGTATAATTGACTGACGAGTGACCAATTCTTTTGCTTAGCGTTGATTCTTTAATGTTGATGTCACGAAAGCATAGCACAAATTAAAGCAACTTCTCTGCACCTTGGGCTTTGTTTAATTTCCATTTTAGGCGTTTGTCTAGGAAAAGAAAAACAAAACTATCTGAATCTGTCTCTAATTGTATATACATGGTTGCTTGAATTCACAAATATGTATAAAAATTTATGCAGAACTCAGTAGATAAAAGAAAGATTATAGTTCAGGACTCATAAGCTTAGAATTCTGAATCTGTCTCTAAATATATATATATATATATATATATGGTTGCTTGAAAAAATGGCAGGTCATTTGCCGTTAAGGATGAAATATTTTGCTTGTTTGAGGGATCTCTCGACAACTTAGGAAGTTTGAGACAACAATACGGGCTGGTCAAGTCTGCAAATGAGGTGGTATTGATGATTGAAGCATACAAGGCACTTCGTGATCGGGCACCTTACCCTCCAAGCCATGTTGTCAGTCACCTTCAAGGCAATTTTGCATTTATCGTTTTTGACAAGTCCACTTCTACATTGTTTGTGGCTACTGTAAGTATCTTTACCTATCCAATTTGCCCTGCAGTGGGTGTTATTGAATAATGATCCAGACTAAATGAGGTAAATGGGCAGGTTAGATCAAATTTGGGCAGATCAAAGTGGTTGATTCAATAAACGTGTCATAATTATAACCTAATCATCCAAAGTTTGCTCGGATAAAAATAAGTTGAGTCAAGATGACCAAACACGGTCATAATCTAACCTTCTCACATGACACAACCTTTTTCAATTATTTTTTTTAAAGAACAATTTATTTTTAAAAGAAATATGAAACGGGAGTATTTCTCTTAAATTATTAAATTAAGTTCTTCTAATTCACATATTCCCAATCTCCAAATTAATTTTTGTATGTTTGAGTTTGTATTATATTTTGACCCGTTGAGTTACACTATTTTAATCCGTTTTGACTCAATAGTTTGGTGGGTCATTTTGGGTTAAACTCTTTTAACCAAATCAATAAAACAAACACAAATCAATTATTGTAAACTTGAGCGAAGTGGACGAGCTACTAAAAAATGACTTAATTTTGTCAATTCTAATTGATGTTGTTCGGACTTTCTAAAAATATTACCGCATCGTATCGAAATCTCCAAAAATACATATTTTTAGAGTATCTGACACACATCCATTGACATTTTTAAAGAGTCAGAGCAACATAAATTTTAGTTGATTAGGACTCCTGTGGCAGGATCAAGTCGGTAAGATACCTCTATATTGGGGAATCACTGCTGATGGATATGTGGCCTTTGCTGATGATGCTGATTTGCTGAAAGGTGCTTGTGGCAAGTCTCTTGCTTCTTTCCCTCAAGGTTGGTTGGCTAATTATTTTTTGTGCTTTAGGTGATTTTCTGGTCCATCAAGTGGGATTAAATACTGAGCTTGATATCTTTTCGGGATAATAGCACCTTTAGTCCCTAAGTTATTGGTAAATTCCGGCTTTGGTCCTTGTGCTATGACTTAGCATATTTATCTTTTAATTAAACAAAAAATATGTTTTTGGTCCCTTCATGTAGAAAAAAATGTTATATTTGACTATTTATAAAACTATTTTACTGCCAAATATGAAGTAACAATATAAACTTAACATAATACATGAACAATTAAGTGGTAGAATAGTTAATTAAGTGGTAGAACAATTGATAAATTTATGAACATACACAAGCAAAGGAATTAAAAGTGCACAGTTTAATTAATTGGAGGTTTAGTGTGCTTAGTCAGATATAAAAGGGACTAAAATAAGAATTTACCAATAATTGAGGGACTAAAAGTGATATTAACCCTATTTTTTATTTTTATTTTAAGAGTTGGCATGCCCAATTGAACATTTGACTATTAATTTGAGAAAATGACGTTGATAAAGACCCTTTTAATGAAAGTTTAATCTGGCTTATCCATTTGCCGTTTGGTTGAGAAGTAATTATTCTGGGATCATAGTGACGAGATTATTTAATAGATATACTTTTATTGGTAGAGTTTATTCATTAGACTAAATATGGAATATATGACACATAATATAAAATATGTGTTATATTTAAACTAAATAAATTGAGATGAACTCTTATCTCCAATTTTAACAATATCTTTCTTAAAAAGCTTGGGAGCAAGCTTTGGAGAAGGATAAATGCGTCATTTTGTTGTCAGTGTGGTATAAAAATAATACCATAATTATGATATAAACCGTTTCAGAATTGCTTATCCTGAAATAAAAAATTGTAAATAAAATAGTTTCACAATTATCCCACAAGGACCCCTACCTTATTCTTTATTTGTACAAATGTTTAATTATATATTCTTGTGATCTACTGGATATTTTCTAGGGTGTTTCTTCTCTACAACAGTTGGAGAACTGAGAAGCTATGAGAATCCTAAAAACAAGATCACTGCCATTCCTGCTACTGAGGAAGAAATATGGGGTGCAAAATCCATGGTAAGTTATGCTTTTAATTGCATATATGCAAATTATTTGCTTACTTATAATTTCTTTTTGAAATTGTAAGAGTAGGTCCTTTAATTTGCTCCTATAAGGTGGAGCAATAATTCTAGATACTAGAAAGATTCATTTATCCTTTGGGCTATGGGGCTCTCAGACACTAGTGTCACACATTCCACGTAATCTGATGCTGATTTTCCATATAATCAATTAATGTTACACCTTAACATCACGCTCACTTTTCGTATTAGATCAGTGTCATGCCAAATTAGAGGGGATGATGTTGCTTTCTGGACCATAACTTGTTTATCAGAAAAAGATACACACTTTATAAAGCATGCGATTTTTTCATGGTATAGCAGCAACAGCTGCAATTGGCTGTTGCATCACTTGTAACCGACCATTAGTGCTTCACAGGTCAAGTGTCACCCATGAACCGATATACATTGCAATCGTAGTGTGAATACATGGACAGAGACGGATCTAGTATTTAAAGTTTATGAACTCCTATAATGATATCACGTTAATATTACAATAATAATTGGGTTCACACCATCAATATTTATATATATTCATTAGATTTTTTAATCACACACAAACTTTTGGGTTCACGGGAACCTGTTATCAGACCTCTAGATCGGCTCTTGTATATGGGTCCTTTCATGGCAAGTGAACTCATGATCCCTCCATTCAATATCTTATAATCCGAGTCAATGTATAATCATTGTCATTGTCATGTTATATGATCGACACTTGTTCCTTTTTTTAGTCTATTTTAAAAAAATATGTTATATAACGGAAAACTTTTTAATTTTTAACTTTCTTATTGTATCCTTATTGACACGTCTTTATAGCCACAAAAATGTTAATGAATATCACAAGTTCTAACGGTACTTTGCTATATGGCAGAAATTTGCCTTTCTATCTTATACTCCATATCCGTTCCAACATCGCTGCATAAAATGGAACATGTGGAGTCGCATTTTCACTTGCTTCTAGTGACAACTTTATTAAAGCAAAATAAGATGACGACGAATGCTTTAAAGATAAAGAAATAAACAACGGCAACTAAATTTCTATTCACACAGAATGACACAATATTCTTATATTCTAGTGTTGCTGATTTGAAGAGTCTGTTGATGATATATATATCAGGTTGAAGGGGGAGCAGTTGTTGCAGCCACAAAATAGGCACGATTTCCTTTTTCAGAAGAGAAGAGGAGATGCATTAGTGGGATCCATGTAATGTAAATAATGAATGGGAGTTACTATGTCCCAAGCTGTTCTATTTTTCTCTTACTTTTAGGATTGAACCGGATTGAGTTTATGTAAGACTTGCCATTTTTGGCATTTTAATGGTTTCAATAACTTCTTCAGCTAAATATTATCGTATGTATGTTGGTAATGGCTGGTATGATCTTGGTCTTGTAGCACTTCTTTTTCTAAATTTTATTTTTTCTTTCCCCATAATTTGATCCACAATAAATAGTTTCTACTGTCGACTAGCTATATAGGTCACGGGCCCAATATTGTGAAAATTGGATTAATCGTTGTTTTTTAATTTAATTTTGTTATGATTTTAAATTACAGCAAATAAAAGTAATGCATGTAATTAATTAAGTTAATACAGATCGACAACACTGGATGATAATTCCTGGATATGATTTACATATATTTTGAAACAAAATATTCACAGGTGGATGTTGTATGGTTGGTGATGATACAATTATGTTTGCATATATGACAACATCATACTATTAGATGCTAAACTCTTACATTCTTTACATGCATCGAACGTGAGCACTACAACAAATGTGATTTTTAGCTACAGAATTACTAGCTACGACACGAAATTCGTCACCAATTGTCCATTTTTCGTGACGAAAATTATATTTCGTCTTTAAATATATGAGGCACATACTTTTAGTTCGTCCATTAAAATTTCCTACTAAATAATAAGTTAGCGCCATTTATTGAGTACTATTAGCCACAAATTTAAATTTATCAATGGCATATTATTTTGTCATTGATGATGTACCCAATTCATGACAAATCATTTTTTGTCCTAAAATTAGTTAAATTTTGGACACGAAAAACTTTCGTCACAAAATATATATTGATACAATAGTGACGAAATAGTATTTGTAGTTAATCATGGTAAACTTTAGCCACAAAATTTTATATTTAATTGTGACCTACATTTTTGTCACTAATAGTTGAAACAATTAGTGACGATTGTATTATTGTCTCTATTTAATCTATAATTTAGTCACAACTAAATTTTCTCACAGAAAATACAATCTTCAAACGGCTACGACTTAAATTTCTTAGTTAAATAGTGCAATTATTGGCTACGAAAACATTCGTAGTTATAAATTAAAAGACATCAATGATAGACATATCTTTGATCTGATATAATAAAAATTAGAGCTTTATCTATCAATAAACATGCAACACACAAGCGGATTGGTCCACTGGATAGGGTCTATATTGCCAAATGTTGGACACTTGGGCCGAATTTTGAAACTTGCAATTGTAGTCAAAGTCTATTTAACTCACAAACCAAAATTATTTCAATCATAGCAATTAGTTGCCAGAATTGTTAATTTGTTTTAAATTAAAATCAATTTCTTGCACAATTAAACATAATTCAAATATAATTTTTAAAATTGACCAAATTGGAGTAAAATTGGGATTAAATCATGTATTAAATTAATTAGTTCATTAAACCTTTTGGACTAAACAAAGATAAAAATAAATACGGTAAATAGACTAAATCTATAGTAATAAACCGTAAATAGTTATAAGTGAGTAATTTTAAATATATATGTAATTAGACAATTCTTTTTTGAACTGATTTGTAATTTCTAAAACATCAAATACATTTTGTACTTGAGGAAACGATATGTAATTAATTTACATAAATAAAATTAGTACTTAAATTATATACATAATATATACTAGGGTATTTTGCAGTGTGAAATGGCAAAATAGCACAAAATAATATGAAAAAATATTTTGGACTTTTATACTACTAATAATAAATAGATATTTCAACTCCGTTTAAAATTCACGAAACTTAATAAATTAACTTAAAATGTGGAGTGCCAAAATTGGATGTCAACACATATATACATAATTAATTTTATGTTCAATAAAAATATTTTGAATTTTTCTTACGTTATATAGATGTTTTATATGTTCTAATTTCTACTTCATATCTCAAAAAATCATTCTAATATATATATATATATATATATATATATATATATATATATATATATATATATAAATATATATTCAATACAAATTTTGTAATGATTAGTGCACTGCACATCTCTAATTACAAGTTATATTAAAATCGTGATAGTAAATCTATCGCTAATGAATTACAATAGATAATATATTTATTATATGAAAATTTTTACGATAATTTTTTTTTATGTGTTGTAGCTCTATCACATAATTTTGCATTATTATTATTTTTCAAATTATTTGGCCATGATTCTGTCAATTTATTGGTAAGAATTATTGCGAGAAACAATTTATCTCAACCATTTTTTATTTCATTTATTTGAACCTTGCAATTGTAGCAAATTCTATTTGACTCGTAGCCAAAATTATTTCAATCATAGCCATTAGTTGCCAAAATAGTCAATTTGTTTTAAGATATCAATTTCTTGCACAGAAAATTCGAATATAGTTTTAAAAATTCACCAAATTGGAGTAAAATTGAGATTGATTAATGTATCAAATTAATTAATCAAAATTCTTGGACTAAACAAATATAAAAATAAATACCGTAAATAGACTAAATATGCAGTAATAAGCCATAAATAGTTATAAGTTAGTAATTTCAAATATATATGTATTTAGAAAATTCTTATTTTGAAATGATTTGTAATTCTCAAAACATCAATTACATTTTGTACTTTAGTAAATAATAGGTAATTAATTTACATAAACATAATTAATACTCAACTAATATAAAATATATACATAAGAGTATATGTTAAGGTACTTTTTCAAATGAAATGGTTAAATAACACCAAAATAGTATGATTTTTTTTTTTGACTTTTATAATAATAAATAGATATGTCTACTCTGTTTAAAATTCATGAAGCTTAATAAACTAGATTAAAATGTGGAGAGCTAAA
This sequence comes from Lycium barbarum, assembly GCF_019175385.1. Taxonomy (NCBI): domain Eukaryota; kingdom Viridiplantae; phylum Streptophyta; class Magnoliopsida; order Solanales; family Solanaceae; genus Lycium; species Lycium barbarum. The sequence continues at coordinate 146,209,069 of NC_083337.1, forward strand.
ATTGGATGTCAACACGGATATGCATAATTAATTTTATGTTCAATAAAATATATTGAAAAATAATTTACGTCGTAGATTTTTATACACACACACACACAATTTTTGTAATGATTGGCATACTGCATATCTCTAATGACCAGTTATATTAAAATTGGGATAGTAAATCTATCGCTAATCCATTACAGTATATTTTAATATATGAAAAGTTTGTACGATAGGTTTTTTGTTGTAGCTCTATCACATAATTTTGCATCATTAATATTTTTCAAATAATTTGGCCATGATTTTGTCACTATATCAGTAAGAATAACTGCAAGACATAATTTATCTCAATCATTTTTTATTTCGTTTATGTGAACCTTGCAATTGTAATCAAGATCTATTGAACTAGTAATCAAAATTATTTCGATCATAGCCATTAGTTGTCATAATAGTCAATTCGTTTGAAATTAAAATCAATTTCTTGCACAATTAAACTAAATTCAAGTATAATTTTTAAAAATGACCAGATTGGAGTAAACTTGAGATTGAGTTATGTATCAGATTTAATCAAACTTCCCGACTAAACAAAGATAAATAAATAGAATAAATATATAGTAATAAGCCGTAAATAGTTATAAGTTAGTAGTAATTTTAAATATGTTTGTAATTAACAATTCTATATTTTGAAATGGTTTGTAATTTTCAAAACATCAAATGCATTTGTACTTTAGGAATTAACATGTAATTAATTTACATAATCAAAATTGATACTTAAATTATATAAAATATATACATAATATGTTTTAAGGTATTTTGTCAAATGAAATGGTAAAATAGCACCAAAGTAATATAAATATTTTCTAACTTTTATAATAATGATAAATAGATATTTCTACTCTATTAAAAATTCACGAAGCTTAAGTGCCCGTTTGGCCATGAGAATATTCATTTTTTTCCAGATATTTTTCACTTTATTTGAAAATCACCGTTTGACAATGAAAATTTTAAATACAACTTAAAGATGTATTTGAAAAACACCTAAAACCTTCTTTTCACCTTTTTCACTTTCACTACATTCAATCAACCAAATATTTTTTGCAAAAACTATAACCAAACACAACTCCAGCTTCAAAAGTTTCAAATAAAGTAAAAAATATTTAGTTTCTATGGCCAAATGCCTACTTAATAAGTTAACTCAAGTGTGGAGAGTCAAAATTGGATATCAACACATATTTGCATAAATACTTTTACGTTCAATAAAACATTTTGAGAAATATTTTATGTCACAGGTTTTTATATGTTTTAATAGCTACTTTATAACTCAAAATATTATATATATATATATATATATATATATATATATATATATATATATATATATATATATATATATATATAATACAAGTTTTGTAATGATTGGCGCACTGCACATCTCTAATGACCAGTTGCATTAAAATTGGGATAGTAAATCTATCGCTAATCCATTACAATAGATAATATATTTATTATATGATTTTTTTTTACCATAATTTCTTTTGTCGTAGCTCTGTCACATTATTTTGCATTATTATTTTTCAAATAATTTGGCCATGATTCTGTCACTGTACTGATAATAATTACCTCAAGAAACAATTTATCTTAATCGTTTTTTATTTCATTTGTTGGAGAATCTTCAGTATTAACGTCACGCCCCTCATTTGGAGGGATGCAACCAACACCCGACGCCTTAAACTTACCCCACATTCATGGTAACATATTCCAATTATTATTTTTTATAAATGTATGGGTCACACACACTCGGAATTACTTTAATTGCATTATTAAACTTGTAACTGGTTTAATTTAAATATAAAACTTTGTGGGGGCTTATAATTAATACATACAATTATCCTAACATTGAGCCTGCTAATGTGCATACATAATATCGATTATATACAAAATTGTTTTCAAAGTTATCATATCTTGTCCAAATAAAATTTGTGAGGTAAAAGTGTAGAAATCATTCATAATATAAAAATCAAAGATGGTAATATAATTTTAATATTTAACGAGAAGTCGTTTAAGTGAAAAAGTCATAAGTATGAGAATTTTACACAAAAATATTGGAGGGAAAGTAAAATAACAAAAGTTGACTTTCAATTATTTCACCTTCCCTCCAATATTTTCGTGTAGAATTCAACTCACCCATTCCCTCCCTATAAACTGCTAACAACTACCCACTAAGATAAATATGAAGTGTCCACCTCAAATGCAAATACATACCCTTCCAAGAAAGAAGAATTCCCTACGTTTATTTTCTGCTCTTTGATTTCTTTTTTTTCCTATCAATTTTTTTTCTATTTCTTTAACAGATGGTCATTAGCATTTGCAGGTAAATCAACTCTCCCCTCCCTCTCGTCACTTTATTAGTCTCTTTGCAGGAGTTGAATATTATTTCACCGAGTTTGTCAATTGTTCTTTTAATAAGGAGGTATGTTTTTAATAATCAACGTCGATCTTGACAACTGAATTGTTACCCATTTTGTATAGATGTTATTACTTCTTTCTCATTCTATTATTTGCTTCACTAATAAATGTTAGTTTTATGATTAAAGTTTGAAGACACATTTTTCTTAAATCCTGATAACAAAAATTATATACTAACGTTATTAGTATATTTTTCTTTTCACACAGGTACACGAAGGTGTAAAAAATATTTCAAGAGTGAAGTTTATAGATTACGGACGTTGCATTAGCACATGAGGAAGCAACATATTTTGTCTTTTTCAATTTACCATTATTCATGTATTTCAATTAGATTTTTTATGATTGAGTGATTTCACTTTCTTTGTTCAATGTTTGGACCTAGATGTTATCTCAGAATAATTATAGATGTAACCAGTAGTAGTTGATTTTGTACAAATTTTTGTGATGCCTTTTATTTATAGATTTAAATACTCCGTAGTACGATCATGAAGCATTAAATATATACAATTTGTTATAAAATTGTAACAACCTGATATTTTTCGAGTGAATTTTAGAGTTATTTTCTTAATTATAGCCTACTAATTTTAACGAGTTTCATATCGGAGTGGGTATTGATTATATTCATATTATATGTAGGTATATATATTTATTGGAAAATATAGGTTATATGATATAATAAATGAAATGGGGAAATTAGGTAAGTAAATAAGTGAGCCAGACTCACTATTTTATTTACGGGCCACATCTTAGACTGTTACTAGGTATTAGTATAATATTCTGATATTGAGGGGAATAACATGAAATATCAGACGAGAGGTTTTGCTGTGAAAGTGAGGAAGATTAGAATTTCCAACCGTCATGTTCAGGTACTGCACTTAGTTCCTTCTATATTCATGTTTCATGAATTGAATTAGGATCTGTAGCACAATTTGTTCTTTATGGGATAATGACAAGAATTCATCTTTGGGGACATAATGATTATGGGTGTCATGATTGTGTTCATTAGGCTTTGGGAGTAGAAATATTATTTAATAATAAACAATACCTTTTTAGATTTTATCTCAAAGTATATGCTTCTGTTAACTTCTTTTCTTTCCTTGATCGGATAAAGAATTGCCATTTAGTTCTACTCTCTTCTAGTTTTAATGATAAGAGAAGATTTATAAATTATATCATTAACAACATAGTGGAAACGTTTTTCAACCAATTGAGTTGTGGAACATAGCGGTGATTAAAGGGATTAGTCTACTAATAGCGTGATAGTTATTGGACTTTGACCCAGGGTTTTCTAAAATTATGGAATCAGTTCCGTAGACTAATTTGAACTAATTATTTATGTTATTAAATAGATTGAGGCTATTGGAGATCGTTTGAAGAGAATTTGGCGTTTCAAGAGAGGTTTGCATTCCGGTTATAAGGCAAGTGAGGCTTAAACTCTTAGTTTACTTGCTTTTCATAAAAGCATATGGTTTGTGTTGTATGTATGCATTTAAACCATTTAGTTCGTGTGAGTGGGCAAGCATGATCTAAATTGGATAATTTCCAAGTTTCTAAAGTAATGACCGTATGAGTCCTTTAGCGTAATTTCGCTTAAATAGATACTATTTATACAAATATAAAGTTTAGAAGTGGTATTGAATGGATGTATGTTCCACTTATCATATCTTCAGATGGGCATACTTCCACAGGTCCCATTGATGTTCGATGAGAGATAAATGCTAGAATTTTAAGTAACCCGGGTAAGATGGGGGTAAATAATGCCCTCTCCGGAAGACGGGGTAAGACATAGACAAATACGTACTATGTCCCGTGAGCATAGATTCAGATTCAGTGTAGTGCATCTATTGCTTGTCCGAGTAAGTTGGGGTAAATAATGCCCTCTCTGGAAGACGGAGTAAGACATAGACAAATACGTATTATGTCCTGTGAGCATACATTCAGATTCAGTATATTTCATGTATTGCTCGTCCGGGTAAGATGGGGGTAAATAATGCCCTCTCCGGAAGACGGGGTAAAACATAGGTAAATACGTACTATGTCCCGTGAGCATAGATTCAGATTTAGAGTATTTCATGTTTTGCTTGTTTACGCTTCACGATTTCAGCTTTAGCTTCAGTGTTTGTATATATTTAATATACTTGTACTGTGTAATTGCTTTTATGCATTATCAGGGATTTTAAAGACTTGCCCCAGGGGTAAGCTGAGAGTGTCGATGATCTTGCTGGGTCTTTTAGACTCACGATTGTTGATGTTGTATGTGTGCAGGTGTGGTTAACGGTGACCAGGTAGCCGGTATTTGATTCATTCCAGCTTTGTTCGGTCCAGTTCAGTCGAGGTGAGCCACCATTCGATCATGGCGACCTCTTCTTCTTTAGTTGACTTAGTAGTATTCCGAGCTACATCTCGTACTTTTATATTCAGACTAGTAGTTCCATGACTTAGACATTTTTATGGGGTTTATGGGCAAGATTCAGTATTTATATTTCGCTTCCGCACTTTTCTTTATATGATGAGACTTTGCGTATTATTCATTATATTCGTTAATTTTCGCATGATTAGCTTAGAGGGTTCGCCTTATGGGTAGAAGCTCGACGGGTGCCCGGTCACGACCTGAGTGTCAGATTTGGGTCGTGACAAAAATAATTTTATCCTTGAAGATTTATACATTTTAAGACAACCACTTTTGGTCACAAAAGTATCTATTTATAGAAAGTAAATTGTATTGCACATTTTCAATAGTCTCTAATTGATTAAATTCAGTGAAAAAGGTAATTTAACCCAAAATGACCTTCATATTAATAAAATAGTTATATTTTTAACTACAAATTAACTTAATATTTGATGACAACTGAAATTTTCACTAATTAAGATAATGTATAGTGACGAATTAGTCTTGTCAAAAATAAAAATAAAAAATCAACTACGAAATTGTTGCCTTTCCTAGACAAACCAATCTGTAACTAATTTAATTATTTAGAGACAAAAATTGCCTTTCGTACATAAAGCATATACTTTTTAGTGACGTAATCACATTCTTTAACTACAAATTATGCAAAGCTTTAAAGACAATCTATATGTCACTAATTAAAATTATATTTAGTGACAAATTAGATTTGTCAGTAATAACCACCTTTTGGCGACGTTACAATGATTTTAGCAACAAAACTTTTACGCGGTTCATGACAAATAGGTTCGTCATAAATACTACACATTTGGGGACGGAATTTTATTTTGTAGTTAATATAACTTTATTCAGCGATGAAACACTAAGTTGTCTTTGTATACTTTTAGCGACCCACTTTTAGGAACGAAAGGTTGACGAATATTTTTTTGTCACGAAAGATTTTTTTTGACGAAATATGACCTTTAAGTGACAAAATAATTCGTCACAAATAATGAAATTTGTTGTAGTGGAGAGAGCTATTACATCTTTGCACAAAGGGTAATACTGCGATATTTAGTCTTTTCCTTAGTTGTTTTTGACAAAATATATCCACGCATTAATGAAGTAATGTTTTATTGAGCCAAGGGTCTATCAAAAATGTTAGTGCGGAAACGATAAAAACACAGTAATTAACGAGGTTCGGATCGACGTGATTCTAGTCCACGGAGAACGACCGGCACTTTTAATAATATCAAGGGAGAAAGTAAGTTACTAGATTAAATACTCTTAGGTTTCTATGTTCTGTCCTCCTTAATAAATCTTAGCTAGCATGTATTTATACTACTAGGTCTAATCCTTTTGAGAAAGGATCTAAATCCCAATAATACTCGAAAATCAACAAAGCAAAAAGTTTCCTTTTATTCCTTTCCGCTTTTGAGTAAGAATTGGCTTGAATATCTTCTCAACTTCACAATCTCTACCTTGAGATGAATTTCAAGCTTCCATATGAATGTCATTCAGTCCAATGTCTCTAAACCTACGTGAGCTAACTCCGTGTAGGAAACAAGAGACACTAACTGAAACCTTGTACGTACTAGTAGCTCTACCTTGCCCTGCCGTTCTCCATCCCGACGCATCAGTTGATGCAAACTCTTGCCAAATTCATACAATGACTGAAATTGACAAGAGGAACCACCTTGGTCAACATATCCGCTGTGTTGTCCTTTGTGTCAACCTTCAAGACCTTAACTGTGCCTTGTTCAACAAAGTGGAATCTGATATCAATGTGTTTAGACTTCGGTTAGCGAAGCATATGTATAGTTAGGGATTTTTGGAGAAAGCATGTTACGCCTTCGGGTATGAAGTTGGGATTGATTACTTAGGTTGGTATTGTTGTTTGACTGTGGCTTGTTGTGATCAATTGGCTTGTTGCCACGTTTGTGATACTAAACTTGATATTGATAGATTTGCGTGATATGTGTGGCACCATTGGTATTGATAGATTCTCTTGGCCTTGATATCATTCATACTCATACATTTGGATCGGGTTGCGCGCCGCAACATATATATATATTGGATCGGGTTGTGCACTGCAGAATGTACATGGACTTCGCGGGTCCCCCATAGGTCATGACTATTGAGGCATGGATGTATTCCGCCAGGAGCATGTGTGTATCATTGCATTACATATGCATTCATCATTATCATCTCATTTGCATCTATTGACCGGATTCATGGATTGTACTTGTGGTCTGGAGGAATTATGAGAAACTTGGCAGACTTCTGTTTAGATGCTTCACCCTAGGCTATGATCCGGTTGTTGATATTTTTGGACTTGTGGTACTATTCTTGGACTGTGTTGATTGATACTTGATTGTGATCATGATTATCTTTCAGTCTCTTTCATTTTCTCCATGTCATTAGTAAAAGCATAGAAGAATTTATGGCTTATGGGGTACTTATTTTAGCGAAAGAAAAGGGTTTAGGGCAGGTTGGGGGGGGGGGGGGGGATTAATTCCTTAAAATTACCATTGTTCATAAATGTTTGCCATTAAAAACTCCACCAAAAGCACCATGAATTTTTATCCTAAAGAATGTAGAGGTAGTGGGTTTGAGGGGGAGAGAGTGAATTTGAGGGTGAAAGAGAAGTTCAGTTTGAAAGCTAGACACGGATGAATTTTGGAGTTATAGTGATGAGAGAGAAAGCATAATATATATATATATATATATATATATATATATATATATAAAAGAACATTAAAAGTTGTACTATTTATGTGCCTAACTTTTAAAGCTTGACCTATGATGTATTTTTCTCCATAGATTTCCCTATATAGTAAATAACAGAGAAAATTACACCACTGGTCACAATTTTAAAATTAAGCACCTAATTAGCATATCTTTAAAAAGAACAAGTTTTATTGCATTTTGACATATTAAAAAAATACGTATAAGAAAAAGATATCCCCTAAATCAGGGATTCACCCACATTTCCTTATTTCTCTCTTTTCTTTAACTAACACACCCCTATTTCTCTCACTTTTCTCTCTTCTTCAACCAATAAATCCCCATTATTTTCTGGTTCCAAGGACGTATAGAAAGAGGAGGTATATATTTCAATTCTCACACCCAAAATTTCTAAAGAAAATGTATAATTGTGAGGTGATGACGAATAATTTGGATCTTAATTAGACCTTATTATTTTCTTGTGTTAGTTTACTGCTAATGGATGTATTTTAATTTATGTTTTAATTTAAATAAAAAATTACATTATACTCTTTAAATACATGCTTAAATACACATTATACCTGATATAATTCGTTTTCCGAGGTATAATATGTATACTAATGTGTTAATATACATAGTATAATTCAACTATATTTTAATAGTATTGAGGTATAATATAATATGCTTGGTAGAATATTTTCTTGAGAAATACTTTGTATATTAAAGTAATAGTATAAGTGATCTTTTATTTTGTCATGATGCTAATGTTATTGACCCTTGAAAGGAAAAAAAAGAAAAAGAAAAAAGAAAAAAGAGACCCTTGAAATCAAAACAGAAAGGCCAAAGATTACATAATGGAAATACTGTGTAGGGAGGAAATGTTTGGAACCTATGGAGAAAGCGTGAAAAATGGAAAATATCGTAAAAAGAACAGTTATAGAGGATATAGAGTCCCACTAAAAAATAGGGAGCAATTACCTTATACAAAGCAACTTATTTTATTATAAAATTATTAACCTGTCATGAAATGTTAATTTTATTTACCTGCTAAGAGTATGTAAATATTATTATATTTCTGCCTACTTATGTTTTTCTCCCATAATAGCATTGTTAGGCCCATTTTGGGAAGTTCAAAGCAAATAAAGCCCGAAATAACAAAATAAACCAGATTTGGTGGCAAAACAGGGGATGTGTCGTCGCCCCCTTAACCGCGAGGTCGTACATCTTAAAAATTATCTGAGAAGTTCACTTAATTTTGAATTATAGTGGACGCAGTTGACTATCAGGTCGTGCAACCAAACAAATATTCAATATCCTATCTAGAGAGTGATGCAAATCTTGTTCTAGTATAGCTGTTTATTTAATCTGATTTGAAGTATTAGTATTATTTTAAGGACATATACACAAAGATGTAATTTCTGGATCGTAGCTTGCAGAAGACTTTCAGAGGTACAAATATAACTTAGAGCATGGTGTGCGAACTGCGAAGTTATGATTTCAGCTAATTACTCTTTGACTGATCAATTGTTATATTTGGTTTATTATAAAACTAATCAGACTTTAAATGTTTCTATCACTTGTGTAAATTGTGTTTGATTGTTGTCATCAATGTTGTAACTGTTATAGGTCGAATTTACAAATATCTAAAATAGCTATTCCTTATCTTCTGGCAGGGAAAAATTTCAAGGTTCCTTTATTTTATCAAGTGTTCGGTAAGTAGTTATCCTTACAAATAAGGAACGATTTTGACTTTCTCAAAGTATCCAGCATGAGTTCATGACAATGCAAATGACTACTATTCCTAGGCCATAGACTCGTAGTGATTTAAAGTTTGCTCTCCAAAGTGCAATTCTTCTCAAAATCTCACTTAAGAGTTGATGAGTGTCATTGCCTTCTCCGATCTTAACTGTCTAACCTGAGAGGGGACAGCTAATGCGTTCCTCTTATTGAACAAAGTTCTATGGTCGGTCCGTGACCCCTGAATGCCGAAGGCGTCCTTGATTTAAATGCGAACCATAACTACTGCATATTATTTATAGTCGATGATCATAAGATGGTGTGTGCACACGCGCTTTACATTTGCGACCAACAGTGTGACTCAATGAGTATAGTGATATTTGGTGAAAGTATAAGTACAACCAAGAAAAATGTAAATTCAACTATTTTATAGACTGCAACATATATATCTTGTTCACGTTTAAATAATTCAAGCCTACTATAGTAAAAAAAATTAGTACTCTTGACTTATCCCTTACAAAATATAACAATTTGACAGCATCACCGTGCATAACTCAAACAAACTAGAGTATAGACATATTGTTGAGTCCAAAAATAAACCACAATAACACATATATTTAACAAGCAAAATTTTCCATTTTTTAAAGTGAATATGTTGGAGTACTTACAATTTTTCTCCTCATTAATCTCACGACACCCTTTTCATGCAAGGTAAACCATTTTTTTTCCCCCATAAATTTTCACAAGGAAGAAACATTCCTATATGTAGCTATAGGAGGTCTCTTCCCCAAAATAAATAAGAACTTAGTGCCTAATCGAGATTATCAAAACACGAGATTGTGAGTTTAGTGATTAATTAACACTTACAAGTGAATAACAATAAGTGGATAGATAAGATGGTGGCTAATAAGTAGGAGTGTTGGACCATTAGTAGGTAAGTATACAAGTAGTTGATAAGTATGGCCTCAGAAGTCGCATAAAATTTTGTTGCCCACTAACTTCAGCAAAATAGGCACTAATATAAATATTAGTGAAAGGTCATGCAATTATATAGTATTTAAATGCTAAATTCTCCAACATGGCAAAGATAAGAAATTCTATCTTTAGTTCACCTATCTGATCCAAAATTGGCCTTTTGCTTCTCCTCAACCTCATCTCTTCTCCTTACATATTTTTTTGCTTCTCTTTTCCCGTCTGGATAATATCATATATAGCAATAGTACATTTCCATGATATCCAGATGTGGGATTTCGTCTTGACCCCACTTTTCTACTTGTACGATGTCCTTTTCTTCAACTCATTGGCCTTTTCACTATTTATTACAAGGTATATATTGTCTGTATGTTACAAAAAAGAGATAAGTACTAAACTTTTTCAGTTCTCTTATATATAGTAACATTTGCAAGACGTCTGGAAGGCTCAAACTAGAAGGTTTGAAGAGAAAGAAAAGCATGGAATTAGTAGATATGGAAGTAGAAAATGATTTGTTTTTTGCAGAATTAAGCAAGCGAATCTCTCTTCTAATCATGGATGATGACGAGGAACGCCCTTCAACTCATTGTTCTTCAGCTTCTCTTCAGGTATTCAATCTTTATCCTCTCTTGAAATTCAGGTTAAGAAGTCTATTTTAATGTCTAGTTATAATTTTTTTTCCTCCTAATATTCCTTAATGTATCTTTAATTTTTTGAGTTAACGCTTTAACCACCTTATTATCAACTTTAGACATGTCGGTCAAAAGTTTCAAATCGCGATCCTAAAGTTTCAAACTCCAAACCTGAGGGTCTAAAATTAGACTCTGCTAAAGCTTTACTTCAAACCTTAATACATATTAAGTTCAAATTCAAAATAAGGTATGAATTTAAGCTCTGGCAGGACCTAACTTCAGATCTGAAGATCTAATGCTTGATTTTAGCAGTCCAAACTTCAGACAATCAGGCATGAAGTAAAGCTATAAAATTAGAAAGCAACAGTAATAATAGGTTTAGTTTGAAGTCTACTAAAACTGATTAAACTTTAAATAATAGAAACTCGATATGTTTTAAATAGTGGTGCTACAAGCGGCTAACTTGTACCATAATTTTGTATTCATTTCTACATTTTTTCTTTTCTTTTTAGTTCAACTTTATTACACAAACAATATGAAAAGAATTTTTATTCTATCAAATCAGTTAAGAAATAGTTACCCATATATTACTTGTAAAATAAGACAGATTGATTCAGTAGTGTATACATTTCCTACACTTAGTAGAAATAATTTGACTTTTTTTTTCTTTTTCTTTTAGATCTTTCCTCAACAGGTTGATCCAGCCACAAGAACCCCATATCTGCATGGTCAGAGCTGCAAAAGGGAAATCAAAGGAACTGGAGTTTTTATCCCTCGTTCTTCCCATCCAAGAAGAAATAATAGGCAAGGAAGATCTATTTCCTCCAACACCAACCTCCAAAGGCATGCTAATGACCCAAGAGGAGTTCTTCATGCCCATTACAATGATAACCCACCTCATGATTCGTTAAATCCAAGAAAATTTTCTTAGTTATAATATGCTTCAAAAATATATAACCAAGTAATTGTATTAAGTTCAATTTTAATTATGTTTATATGTACATAGGCAAAGCTTCTCTAGTACTAGTATTAGGGTGGTTCAGTCAAAGGTAGAAGCGTTTGTCCACAGTGGGATTTGATGGTTGTTTTCTAGCTTGACATATTGCATAAGCCTCTCATAGTCTCATGTTTGATTAAGTAAAACCTTTTTCTCTTATAACTCTGTATACATTTTTTGAAAAGTAATAAGATTTCTTATTAAATATTTTGAACGTTGGTACCAAATTTGACTAACGAAGCATGCAATTTGATCATTTGCGCAACTTAGAGATGTCAAAACGGAATGACCCAATTTTGCTAAGTCCAATCCTAGCAAGCAACTCAGCTCAGCTCAATTCGCTTCATTTGAAAGGGCTTACAAATGCTAGCTTAGCCCAAGCCTAAAACTAACAAAGGGCTAACACTTCAATTCTTTTGAGCGATCTATTCACATATGTCAATGGCTATGATAATACCATTTCTATAGCGATTACTAGCAGTTATTGGCGTGACTCTTTGAGCAAGATCCAATACAATTATTCATCTTCTAAAGAGATAAGAACAAAAAGAAAAATATATAATATTCAAAATGATAAGACATTGTTACTATAATATGAACAAAAAACACAGGAACAAAACACAAGTGTTCAAACATGATGTGCCTTAAAATTAAGAAAATGGATATTAAGTAGAAACTCAACCCCAATAATGAGTTAATAAAATAAAGACAGTTCAAAATCATATAAGGAAATATATGACAAATCATTGCTCAACCGAATGGGACATGCACTTAACACGCTACAACTTACATGCCATAGCTGAACCTAGCATGAACAACATAATACGGAGCTCTAAGAAAAATTGAGACAAGTCTTGCTTTAGTATCATTTGTATAAACCTTGAGCCTATTATAATTTTGGCTTTATTAGCACCTTCTTCGGTTAGGATTCACTCTGGAGTTGCTTGGAGTTTTTACTGAGACGGTCAACATGTGTGTCATTTCGTATTATAAGACTTGTCAATACTTTGCCTTTCACATGGTAAATGTTACCTAAAAAGAACAAATCACTAGACCAAATGAAGCTTCATTGATCTATGAAATTGTTTTAGGCTTCCCTGCACAGTTTAGATGGAAGGTGAAGGAGGCCCAATCTCATTCATATTCCAATTTTTAGTGGATTGAAATAGGTCTCATTTATTTGCACTTAGTGAAAGTTTAAATTTTAATTATCGTTCAAATCTCAGTCACTATATGTGTTTATCTTTAAGTTTGAGTGTTAATCATTTATATCCCAATCATAGTATATGTTTGTTCTTTTATCTTTTACGCCCACTTAATGTTTTTGAATAGATCCGAATGATTAAGATTAATAAAAAAATCCTAATATTATTAAGATGGTTTTTATTCAAGAATTTTTGCAGAAATCGCATTTGACCACTACTTCATCCACTTTCGCGCTAATTTGCAGGATTGCCCTTCGCAGGAGGTGGTCTTTAATTTTTACCCCTCAAAATGGTGGTTTTTAAAATTCTGCCTCAGAATTTTGCTAGGCAGATTTGCAAAATTCTGTCTTGCGATTTTTTTTTAACTGAGCTGGGGTTCGAACCCACAACTTTGGGGTGTTAGGCGAGGGGTAAAATTTAAAGACCACCAATTTGAAGGGCAAAAATTAAAGACCGCCCCAAATAAAGGGCAATCCGCACAAAAAAAGAAACCATTGCAGCCACCCACGGCCCACACAACCACTATCCTCAGCCACAACCATCATTGCAACCAATGCCCATAGTCAATTATCGCCACCACTAGACAATATATATAATCATCACCACTAACCACCAATCACAACCAACAATCACCACCATCGATCACCATTATATATCGCCAATAACTTGTAAATTCTTATATTTAATTCCGATAATTTTGGCCATAAAAAAGTTATATAAGTAGGCATTTGGTCATAGAAACTAAAATATTTTACACTTGCACTAAAAATTATATAAGTTTTTTTTTAAGTAGATGCAATGACTATTTATTTCAATTGTGCATTTTTTAGGGGTCAAAGTTATATATAAATATAAATTTGGCTGAAATCCTATTATTTTAGCCTAGATAATGAAGTTTCAGCATTTTGTTTTTGCAAAGTTAGCACGAAAAAATAATTCAAGAATTAATGAATTAATGAATTTAAAAATATAAAAGTTTTTTTTTTTTTTTTTGAAAATGCCTGGACCTCAGCTTCATTGAGACTGGTGAGGAGGTAAATAGTAGGCCCAGTTCAGGAGAAAATGACCACTAATGACCACAACGGTCCTTAAAGCATGAGGGCTTGATTATTTTGGTCCTTTAATATATAATGCTTATAGTCATATAAATCTTAACGTATGCAAAATGTGATATTTTAGTTCTAAGTCCTAAAACTTAACTGTTCACTGTTAAACTTAACAGAAAATGCAAAAAGGTTTCCTTCCTTTATACCCTCTCTGTCTCTTCTGCTTGAATTCTTGGCCTGATTTATCTCTTTTCATTTTCATTAAATTTTGGTTCTTTTTTCAATCCATTAGCAAGATCAGTCATTTACCCAGCATGCTTATAGTATAGTGCATTTGATAAAGAAAAGGTGATTTCATGTTTTAGCCTTTTCAATTTCAATCTGTATTGATTTAAAAAATAAATAAAAGTAGTTGTTTTTGTTGTAAATATCATATTGTATGTCCATTTTACTTGGCCATTTTGTTAGTGTGGTCATTAAGTTTTTATGACTTGTCTTAGAAGTCATTTTCACCTATGGCTTGTCTTAGAAGCCTTTTTCCTTTTCTATAAATAGAGAAGCTTGTTTGTATTGGAGATATATAGAAAGGAATACACAAAACAAAAGTTAGAAGAAACAATTGATATAGTCCTATTGTTTCCTATATCTCTCTCTCCGTATATCTTTTGCTTTTTAATTTGAAGCTTAGTCTTTATTTTATATCACGTTATCAGCACGAGACTCTGCCATCTCGAGCAAATACTTTAAAAGCCCCGAAGGTATTGACTTTCTATTTTCCTTTACAAATGGCAAATCTTGCTAAACGTGAATTTGTAGCCTTAGATATATCCGGCAATAGCTATATGTCTTGGATTCTTGATGCCGAGATTCACCTTAATGCGATGGGTCTGGCAGACACCATCAAAGATAAAAATGAGGCATCAAACCAAGACCGTGCCAAGGCAATGATATTCCTCCGCCATCACCTTGATGAGGACTTGAAAATGGAATATCTCACTGTTAAAGATCCTCTTACTCTGTGGAATAATTTAAAAGATAGATATGACCACCTGAAGATGGTCATACTTCCACAAGCACGTTTTGATTGGCTCCATTTAAGGCTATAAGATTTTAAATCTATTAAGGCATATAATTCTGCCATGTTTAAAATTATTTCTCAGTTGAAATTATGTGGTGAAAATATCACTGATCATGATATGCTGGAGAAAACATTCTCCACTTTTCCTGCCTCGAGTATGCTCCTGCAGCAGCAATACCGAGAGATGAAGTTCAAGAAATATTCTGATTTAATCTCACATCTTCTAGTGACTGAACAACATAATGAATTATTAATGAAAAATCATGAAAGCCGACCCACTGGTATTGCCTCATTCCTTGAAGTAAATGAGGCAAATTTTCGCCATTCTAGGCATGGAAGAGGTCGTGGCCCCAATTGTGGTCATGGTCGGGGTCGAGGAAGAAATTTTAATCATGATTCTCGTCTTGCACCAAATAATACCCTTCACCACCAGCAGTGTAAAAAGAAGGATGAAAAGCATGAAGCTGTGCAAAAGAAAAATTCAGAAAATAAATGCTTCCGATGTGGAGGAAAGGGGCATTGGTCACGTACCTGTCGTATGCCAAAGCACCTAGTTGAGTTGTATCAAGCCTCCCTCAAAAAGGCAGAAAAGAATGCCGAAGCAAATTTTATTTCTAAAGATAATGTTGAGCCCATGCATCTAGATGTGGCAGATTTCTTTGAACTCCCTGAAGGAAAAATAGATCATCTGATCGGTGATGAATCTGTAATAGTTTAGATATTTTCATCCATGTTGTTACTATTAGCTATAATAGTTATGTTTTCATAGTTATGTAAATAAAGTTTGTGTGATGCTTTGTATAATAATAATATCTACTTTCATGTTCACTTTGTCTATTCTTTCATTTCGAAGAATCTATGGAAATTCCTCAAATTTTATTTGGATCAATGACCAATCACGAAGATATTTGTGTGATTGATAGTGGAACAACGCATGCCATATTCAAAGATGAGAAATACTTTTCTCACTTGCGTAGAAAAAGGGGAAATATTAATACAATTTCTGGCAATTCGAAATTGATTGAAGGCTCCGGAAGAGCTACTATATTTCTGCCTAAGGGGACGAAACTTGTTATAGAAGATGCATTATTCTCTTCTAAATCCCCAAGAAACTTGTTAAGTTTCAAAGATATCCGTCGTAATGGGTATCACGCTGAGACATTAAACGAAATAAATGATGAATATCTTGCCATTACAAAGAATGTCTCCGGCTAGAAATATGTTTTGGAGAAATTACCAACTTTGTCTTTTGGCTGTATTATGCAAGAATTAGTACAATTGAAGCACACTCGATCGTAAACCAGAAGTTTAATGATTCAAGTACTTTTGTGCTTTGGCATGACCGAATAGGTCACCCTGGATCAATAATGATGAGACGGATTATTGAAAATTCAAATGGGCATCCACTTAAGAACCTGAAGATTCTTGAAAGTGGTGAATTTTCATGTGCCGCTTGTTATCAGGGTAAATTGATAGCTAAGCCATCACCAATGAAAGTTGATATTGAATCCCCTGCCTTTCAAGAACGTATACATGGGGATATATGTGGACCTATTCATCCACCTTGTGGGTCATTCAGATATTTTATGGTCCTAATAGACGCATTTTCAAGATGGTCTCATGTGTGCCTTCTATCATCTCGCAACCTGGCATTTGCGAAATTATTGGCACAAATAATACGCTTAAGGGCACAGTTTCGGATTATCCCATTAAGGCTATACGCGTCGATAATGCTGGAGAATTTACGTCTCAATCTTTTGACGATTATTGTTTATCAGTTGGGATAAAAGTTGAACATCCTATAGCACATGTTCATACCCAAAATGGCCTTGCTGAGTCATTTATTAAACGACTACAATTGATAGTAAGACCACTACCTATGAAAACACGGTTGCCCACTACCGTCTGGGGTCATGCTATCTTACATGCAGCAGCTCTTATTCGTCTCAGACAGACTCATTATAATAAATACTCCCCGTCACAATTAGTATTTGGTCATGAACCAAATATTACTCATCTCTGAATCTTTGGCTGTGTTGTATATGTGCCTGTAGCACCACCACAGCGCACTAAGATGGGCCCCCAAAGAAGGTTAGGAATATATGTTGGGTTTGAATCACCCTCTATTATTCGCTATCTTGAGCCATTGACGGGAGATTTATTCACTGCCCGATTTGCAGATTGTCGATTTGATGAAACAAATTTTCCACAATTAGGGGGAGAGAGAAAAGAAATCAAAAGAGAAATTGCGTGGAAAGTTCCATCACTATCTCATTTTGATCCACGTGCCCCCATATGTGAACAGGAGATCCAGAAGATCATTCACTTGCAAAAAATAGCAAATCAAATGCCAGACGCATTTGCTGATTTGAAAAGGATAACTAAGTCACATATCCCTGCAGAGAATGTGCCTATCCGAATTGATGTCCCAAAGGGACAATCTACTAGTGTCATAGCCTCTGAATCTCATACGCGCCTGAAGCGTGGTAGGCCATTGGGTTCTAAGGATAAAAATCCTAGAAAAAGAAACACGAAAAATGATCAAAATGACACTATGAAAGAATATCATGAAGATATTCAAGATCTGATTAATCCTGATACTCCTGAAGATATTAGGGAACCCGAGACTCAAGTAAATAAAGAACTATCATTGAGGCCTTCTGGTGATGGGATAGATTTGAATCGATCGAAGATTATGGTGGATAATGTTTTTGCATATAATGTTGCACTAAATATTATGAAAGACAATGAGGATCAGGAACCTCAATCTGTCGAAGAATGTCGACGAAGATATGATTGGCCAAAATGGCAAGAGGCAGTTCAATCAGAATTGAATTCACTTGCCAAACGTGAGGTTTTTGGACCTGTAGTCCAAACGCCTAATGGTGTAAAACTAGTTGTCTATAAATGGGTTTTTGTGCGGAAAAGGAATGAGATAAATAAAATTGTGAGATACAAGGCACGCCTTGTTACACAAGGATTCTCTCAACGACCCGGTATCGACTATGAAGAAACATATTCACCCGTTATGGATGGCATAACGTTTAGATATCTCATCAGTTTAGCTGTACATGAAAACCTTGAAATACATCTGATGGATGTGGTTACAACTTATCTTTATGGCTCACTTGATAATGAAATCTATATGAAAATTCCTGAAGGATTTAAAATGCCTGAAGCAATTAGCTCAAAGTCTCGGGAGATGTATTCAATCAGATTACAAAGATCATTGTATGGTCTAAAACAATCAGGGCGCATGTGGTACAATCGCCTCAGTGAGTACTTGGTAAATGAAGGTTATATAAATGATGCCATTTGTCCATGCGTTTTTATTAAGAAAACAAAATCAGAGTTCGTTATAATTGTTGTTTATGTTGATGACATAAGCCTAATTGGAACTCCAGAAGAGCTCCAAAACGCGATTGAATATTTAAAGGAAGAATTTGAGATGAAAGATCTGGGAAAAATAAAAGTTTGTCTTGGTTTGCAGATTGAACATTTGACAGATGGGATCTTTATCCATCAATCTGCTTATACCGAAAAGGTTTTAAAACGATTTTACATGGACAATGCGCATCCTTTAAGTACTCCAATGGTTGTTCGCTCACTTGAAGTGAGTAAAGATCCATTCTGACCTCAAGAAGAAAATGAAGAGCTTCTTGGTCCTGAAGTACCATATCTTAGTGCAATTGGTGCACTTATGTATCTTGCTAACGCTACAAGACCTAACATAGCGTTCTCTGTTAATTTGCTAGGAAGATATAGCTCTTCTCCTACACGAAGACATTGGAACGGAGTTAAGCATATATTGCGATATCTGAAGGGAACTAGCGATATGGGTCTGTTTTATACTAACAAAGGTAGTACATATCTTGTTGGTTATGCAGATGTAGGTTATTTATCTGATCCACATAAAGCTCGATCTCAAACAGGCTATCTTTTTACATGCGGAGGTACTGCTATATCATGGCGATCAACAAAGCAGTCCATTGTTGCTACTTCTTCAAATCATGCTGAGATAATCGCTATTCATGAAGCAAGTAGAGAATGTGTGTGGTTAAGATCAGTGATACATTTCATCAGAGAAAGATGTGGCTTGAAATGTGATACAAAAATACCCACAGTATTATATGAAGATAATGCTACATGCATAGCTCAATTAAAAGGAGGTTTCATAAAAGGAGATAGAACGAAGCACATTTCACCAAAGTTATTTTTCACACATGATCTCTAGAAGAATGGTGATATTGATGTGCAACAAATCCGTTCAAGTGACAATCCTGCAGATTTGTTCACCAAATCTTTGCCAACTTCAACTCTTGAGAAGATGATATTCAAGATTGGAATGCGAAGACTTCGACATCTGAATCTTGGTCTTCGTCAGGGGGAGTGAAATACGCGTTGTACTCTTTTTTCCTTAACCAAGTTTTGTCCCATTGGGTTTTCTTGATAAAGTTTTTAATGAGGTAGCTCTCAAAGCGTATTACTAGATATGTGTACTTTTTTTCCTTCATTAGGACTTTTTCCGACAGGGTTTTTCCTAATAAGGTTTTAATGAGGCACATCATCTATTAATGGACATCTAAGGGGGAGTGTTGTAAATATTATATCGTATGTCCATTTTACTTGGCCATTTTGTGAGTGTGGTCATTAAGTTTTTATGGCCTGTCTTAGAAGCCATTTTCAACTATGACTTGTATTAGAAGCTTTTTTCCTTTTCTATAAATAGAGGAGCTTGTTTGTATTGGAGATATATAGAAAGGAATACACAAAACAAAAGTTAGAAGAAACAATTGATATAGTCCTATTGTTTCCTATATCTCTCTCTCCGTATATCTTTTGCCTTTTAATTTGAAGCTTAGTCTTTATTTTATATCAGTTTTTTCCTTTTTGGTTATCGGATAAGTATAACAAAGAGTCCTTTGTGGGTGAATGAATATTGCTCTGGATTTGTCTATTTTTGTAAGGTTGGTCACCTTTAAACAAAATTATGGGAAGTACAATTTTGTTTTTTACTTTAAAAACAGAGTATTCAAATTAAACCATGAAAATTGATTTTTTGTATGTTTTTTTTTTGGTAAATTTGATTCATTTAACAGAAATTGTATTGTGCTAGAGATTTTATTGTTGTAAGGGGTTAATCTCGAAAACGAATTTTGTACCATCTGTCCATTTTTACATTTTTACTTGTCCTATTTGAAAAATCAAGAGTTAATCTACCATTTAAATATTTTACCTTTATTATTAATTATTGGATTGAAAAGTTAAAAAAAAATTAGTGGCTACATAATTTTTTAAGCATGTTTTGTTCATCTCAATAATTAGTTGACATAGTAATAAATAGAGGTGTTAAGTTCATGGGTCGATTTTGAGTTAAACCAAAATCAATCTAGTCGGTTTTTGAAAATATTAAAACCAAACCAAATCAAATAGTACGTATCCATCAGTTTGGTTGTAATCGGTTCGGTTTGGGTCGGTTTTTCGATTTTTGAGAAAATTAACGGCATTTCTCTCTTTCATATTTTTTTTCCCCTACAATTAGGAGAGAGTTTTCTATCATTTTCCAACTTATAATCCGTTATTACCCTTTTATTGTGGTAGCTATATTTTTTTTAAAAAAAATTGTTTTTATTACATAGGGGTAGGGGAAGGGGAAATGGGAAAGGAGATTACAATGTGGGGATTCGAACCCTCACCAACAAGGCGAGAGTTCATGTATCCAACCAACTGAGCTACTAGATCCCTACTTTATTGTGGTAGCTATAGTTTATTGCATTATGGAGAAAATGTCTTAGGATTTATGATTTTAATGAAGTGAATAAAGTTTATAAGAAATACAAAAAATAAATCTAGGTAAATCTCATATAGTTGTTTCTTTGAATAAATGAGTTTGAATTCATGAATTTCTTTTTTAAAATCGACTTAAGGTATAAAGTTCATTAGCCTATTAGAGATAAATAAAATTTTGCTTAAAAGGTACACCAAGCTTTGTCACGCCCCGAACCATGGCCTGGGTGAAACACGACACTTGGTGCCTTACTGCATGTGACCGAGCGAACCACATGGCTTGCTGAATCATCATGAGGCATAATATGAGCGGGATATAACGTGAATGCATGATGAGCCTTTATAAAACGTAGTAAGTCATAATACTTAATAAAAATACTTGTTTAAACGTGTGTGCGGAAATAACATGAATGAGCCAAAATGGCTATACGACTCCGAATGTCTGACATAACTGACTTGTCTAGTCTATGAAACCTCTATCATGAGTCTGACTGGAAAACATACTTACTGGGACAAGGCCCCCAGCATACCTTAGATGCATAACTAATCATAAAACAAAAGTTGACTAAACCCCGAATGAGATGGGGCTCACCAATAAGCTGATACGAATGCTGTCCTATTGAGTAGATGTGTCGTCCTGTATATAGGTACCTGCATTGTGAAATGTAGGCCCCCGGGCAATAAAAGGGGACGTCAGCACATTGAATGTACTGGTATGTAAAGCAACTGAAAGAAATAACACGAGACATGGAATAACATGATAAGAACTGAAACTGAAAACTTAGACATGAACATGAGCATGAGTACATATATATATATATATATATATATATATATATATATATATATATATATATATATATATATGTAACATAAGTAAAACATGATAAGTAGGGAGAGCATTTCATAAACTGACACATGATATCACCACGTGGATACGTGGAGTCTGGTATCTCGCCGGACCAGCAGAGCCCCTATACCTTGCCAGGGTATAAGGTGGTAACGTGCCTGATGGATCCATTCAGTGTAAAATTAAGGTATCGTCCTAACTGGGCGGAGCGATCCTTGTCCTAGGGTGGCTACATAGCTTCAGGCTATCTGAGCCTTCTCGGTAATTCGTGCAACTCCCAAAAACATGAACATAATATAGTTGGCTAAGAAGCCCATGATTTTCGTGAATTAACTTGTACTTGTCTTGTAATCACAATTTCACGAAATAACTTGTAAACATGGTTTCATGAAATAACTTGTAAACATGGTTTCATGAAATAACTTGTATTTAGTATGTATGTATCTTGTATCATAGCATGAAAGTAATTATATAATATAGTTGCTTGAAAACTTGTAGACATGTAGGATATTCATGAAATAATCATTTTTATTTAAAAACATGCATGCAAGAACCCATGGAATACGAGATATGGGTTTTCATGAATTACGGACTGATTCTCAATAATCATATGGAGTTATTAAGAACACAATGATAGAATCATAGCAATTCATACATAATATAATCATGGACATGGACCTAGGGTTATCATGAGCATAGTATAAAATTGAAACCCTAGTTTTGTAAAGTTTAATACTTTATGGATTAGGAGGCGTGGGGAAGAACAATGATGTTCCCACACGTAGATAGTAACTTTACATACCTAGTAATGCTCCAAAACTTGAATTAAAGAGTTGAACTTTGAAGAAGATTTCCAAAATCTTGATTCTTGAACCTTGAGATGGGTTTTCTTGAAAACCCTAGTTTTGGAATGATGATTTCTTGTTTAGATTACAAGGATATGTATTAGAATTGACTTGGAATTATTAGAGTAGGCTTACCTTGGTGTTCTTGATAATGGAAGAGGATAGGAGGTCATTCTAGGGCTTGAAGGAATGAAAAATAATGATTTGAACTGATATGGACGAATATATACTGTTTTGGAAAATTAAATTTTTGGCCCAGTTAAATACTGGCCGTATTTTGAAATACTGGCCGTATTTTGAAATACGGACTGCACTGCGTCTCTTCAGTAAAATGACCATAACTCTTTGCACAGATGTCCGTTTGACCCCCATAATATACCGTTGGAAAGGTATTTCAAAGCTCTACAACTTTTATCAAGGAAGTTTTCCCAAATTCCAAATACGTTTTGAAATACGGGCCGTATTTTGAAATACAGCCCGTTTTTAATAATGTAGCCTCCAAATGTCAAATTCCAGAATGTTCAGAAATCTTTGGTATTAGTTTACGACTTGAAATACGGGTCGTATACTGAAATACGGTCACTGTTCATGGGCGTAAACCACCATCTTACAACTGAAGAGGAAATTTCAAATTCCCACATTCTTTATCTAGTTTTCTAAGTCTAGGATCATGGTCAAAACTTAGATTAAAGGTACGGGGTGTTACAAAATTATTTAAAAGTATTTATAAAAATTAATATATTGTATATATATAATTATAAAAAATATGTATAAAATTTAACGGTTCAGATCGGTTTGCTTTTAGTAAAATCAAAATGAAATTAAATATTATCGATTTTTAAAAATTCAAAACCAAGACAAATCTAACTCAAGTAAATATTAGTTCATATAATGATTGATTTTGATTTTCAATTTGAATCGATTTTTAATAAAACCGTGAACACCCATAGTGCGAAGTTAATACTACAACACAATTAAAATTAGACGAGGAGTATATATAGGACGGACCAAAATAATCGACCGCCCCTACAGTAAGGACCATTTTGATCATTTTCTGTCCGGTTCACGTGCCAATTTTGTTTTTCAGGTATTCTGCCTAATATTTTATCATCATTGACGTTGTGACCTGGAGAAAAGGCCATAAATAGTTCCTTATCTATGGGAGTAGGTCTAAAATGGTCCTTTAACTATACACTTATCGGTTTTAGTCCTTTAATTATTCAAAAACTTATCAAATTTGATCTCCGTCTATTTTTTTTATACAAACAGCGTACAAACTCATAAACCTTGTGAGATTAATCGTTAAACCATTCCTCAGACCTATATTTCTTTCTCCCTGCTTTTTTTTTCCTTAAGTTCATTCTTTAACCTCAATTTTTTTCCTCAAGTTCTCTCTCGCTTTTCGTAACCGACGGACTGCGTCGGTTAAAATCGACAGAAAATCGACCCAGTCCGTCGATTTTGTTAAAAAAAAAATTAAAAAAAATCGACGGTCTCACGTCGTTTTTTTTTGTTTTTTGAAAATTAAAGAAAATAAAATGTAGGAACTTGGAATCGAACCCGGGTATGTTCCTTGGCATTAAAGGGCTTTACCACTAGACCACTGATATTTTTTGCTCATATACTTACATTGATTTAATTTATACTGTTTTTCGCTCTAAAAATCGACGGAGTCCGTCTCCGTCAGTTTTTTTATTAAAAAAATAAAAATAAAAATAAAAACCGATGGACTCCATCGGTTTATTTTAGAAAATAATATAAAAAATAATTATATTTTTTTGGGCATTTTTGTGTGAAAAATAATCGACGCAGTTCGTGGGTTTTCTTAAAAAAAAAGATTTTAAAAAATCATTGAAAAAATCGACGGAATCCGTCGGTCTTTCCGTTGATTTTTTTCATGGATTTTTTTCCGTCGGTTTTTACCAGTTTTTTAGTAGTGTTTGAGAAGAGTGGTTACAGAAATTTTGTGCCTGAGTTTGTCTTTTCGACTTTTAGAGACTCGAGAGCGACACCAATACCAGAATGTTTTTTTTTTTTTTTTAACAAGAGGAACTTGAGGAAAAAAAAGTAGGGAGAGAGAAATATATGATTTAACTATTAATACGTTTTAATAAGTTTTTGAATAATTAAAGGAAAACCGGTGAGTACAGTTAAGGCGCCGTTGGCCTTTTCTCTTGTGACCTGTGAGCTCTGAAACTGTTGGTCAATGGCGGAGTTAAGCCTAATTATATTCTCTCTCGCCATCATCCTCTTCCCTATTTCCCTCCTAGTTTTCCTCGCCTTCATAGTCCGACCACACCCAATCAAAGTCCCAATCAAAAACCGCCACGTGTTCATCACCGGCGGCTCAAGCGGAATCGGCTTAGCTCTAGCTCAACAAGCCGCTTCAGAAGGTGCAAAAGTCTCAATACTCGCTCGCAACACTTGCAAACTCGAAGAAGCTAAGGAATCAATTAAACTATCGACTGGCCGTGACGTGGCAATATTCAGCGCTGACGTCAGAGACTACGTGGCAGTTAAGAAGGCTGTTGAAGAAGCGGGACCCATTGATGTGTTGGTGTGTAATCAGGGTGTATTTGTGCCTCAGGAATTGGAGACACAAGATGTTGATGAGATTAAGTTTATGATTGATGTGAATTTGACAGGGACTTTTCATTTGATTAAAGCTGCTTTGCCTGGAATGAAGAATAGAGTTGGTCGTGGACCTGGATCTATTGCTATTATGTCTTCACAAGCTGGCCAGGTATGTTTTATGTTCGGTTTGAGTTTCAATTTCAATTGGGTCTAGTAATGATCTAATCTTATACAAGACTGATTTAAAGGTTGAATTTACTTTAGGAATTTGTTTAATTATTAGGTATAAAAGTGACTTTGCCAATAGTACAAGGAGTATCCATGGAAGATGAGTCAGTTTTCCCATTTTGGTGCAAGTATTTGGGAGAACTTTTTTTTTTTTGACATGTAAGGTAATCAAAAACTAAAAAATGTTTTTTTCGAACATTTTCTGTTATACTCCCATCATCCCAATTTATGTGGTTCTTTTCGCTTTTCGAGAGTCAATCTGACTAAATTTTGAAGCTAAGTTGGTTTTGATTAACTCATATTTTAAGATTAAAATTTATATATTTGAAAACTACATGAAAAGTACTATAAGTTGCAGCTTTTCTCATATTAATTTGGTGAAGAAATACATCTTAAAATGTTGGTAAAGTTAATGCAGTTTGAATCTAGGGAAGTGAAAAGTATCGCATAAATTGGGACACAAGGAGTACCAAGCAGAGAGTAATATAATCTGGCACTGCTCTAAGTGGGTATACCATTGGACATAAGGACGATTAGGCACTAATGTATTCTGATGTGTTGTTTGCAAAACTAACTTGGCTTACACCAAATCAAGGGCATGCTTGATGGTAATTGAACATGCTTGATTGCAATATACTCTTTTGTCTTAACTTGACTTAAGTCTCGTCAACCATTTTTGCTATCTGCCCTGTTAGAATTGAGGTTGAGTTTAGAGATGTTAGTCCAAGAAAAATGCATAGTGACAGCTAGAGTAGTTAAGTAGGAAAAGAAGTAACTATTCTTCAGATAAGGAAATTAAAGGCAAAATTGCTCTAGAGTACATTTATGTTGGGAGGTTAACCTGACTTATTATAATAGAGATTGGCCTCTCATATGTCTATCGCGATACATGAAGTTGAGTGCATATGCAGAACCAAAATATAATTTGAACTTCATCACAATGTAAATGATGTTGTACTGAGAGTCTGAGATTGATATTTATATTTGGGGTTGATTTTCCAAGATTTTACCTCAGTTTCCTGGTATAAATAGATTGGGAAATGAAGGTAACATTAGTGACATACGGTCTAAGATGATTGAGGAATAACAAGGCATTATAAAGTCTGTCTATCTCAATATCTAAATTTCAGCAGATCTATTATATATCTAGTTAAGATACGATTTGTGCTATTGATTCTTAAATATGGAGTCTATGAGCTGTAGGAAAGAGATTGAAGAAAAGTTGATTCATGATAGCTGTGCATCTGTAATATCTTAATGAAGCTTGAGGTGTGTTGGACGTTGGTTATTGCTGGGCTAACAAAGACATGAACATTGCAGTTGGATGGAACGTTGACTCTCTTTCGCTTATGTTGAAGTGATTGGGTTCAGAGAGAGAGCTCTGAATTTAAATGGTTAATAACCATAGTGCTTTAGAGGGGTTATAATGTGTACTCCAGTTCTGGTAGTATTTAGTTGCAGCAGTCTAAGTTGTGGGGGGACTCTTCATTTCTTATGCCGAACCCGTCTTGACACGAGACTGGGGCGGGGGGCGGGTGCAGGTGCAGGTGCGGGATATGTTTCGGATTCGGTCAACCAACTTCGGATACTTTGACCGGAGTCCATGGACAAATTTGGGGGGGAAATTGGGACTTTGATTTCTCAAAATAAAAGATAAAACAGATTTAAGACGTGGGAAATGGAATGCCCATCTTGGAGAATGAAAGATTGAATTCTACAATATACATCTAAGTTTTCATAGAATATCTCTCAAAATTTAGAATATCTTTATAGCTCTATTTTTATAATTTGAATTTTCTTAGCCAGATCCCAGCATCCGTATCCATACCTGGATTCGCACCCCTGAATCTTAAAATTTAAATTTTGCCGAATCCAACACTCGGTCTGTACCCGTATCGGATACAGGTACCCTAGTCCGAGCAACTTAAGCAGCAGTTGTCTCTGTCGTTCAAAAATCAAATATGAAACTTCATACACCTTAAAGTTCATATGACGAAAAGAGATAAACTGATCATAGTATGATGGCCGTTGGTCAAGCAGGCCCCCATCGTCTAGTGGTTTAGTATAAGGGAAAGGTGCTTTAGAGGAATAAGAGACCTTGCAAGAGGTTTAACGTTCTAACTACTTTTTTGTCAGACCAGTGAGGGAGGAAAACTAAAATATATATCTAAGAGAGGAAAAGCTGGGAAGTTCTGATTAGGGGAATGCTAAATGAATATTGACTCAATTCATTTTACATCCAATTCAGTTTGGCCACTGACAACAAGTTGCTGTAATTTTCAGGGATGCTGTCTTGTATTAGCAGTTACTGGAACTCTCCACATAGCTGACTCTTTTTATTTATTTTATTTAGAGTTTGTGAAAAGTTGTGTATGCTTATTTTATATCCTAAATTTATTTTTCATATATGTGTGTGCACGCGCATACATGTAGTGTATATATAATGTATTTGTATTTTTGTGTGGGTGTGTCTGTATATTCTCACTTGTAAATATGGTAGTTGGATTTTCTCCCGTGTTGATTGCCTTACGTTTTTCCTTACGCTTCTTCACTACTGTTTTTATTCCTTTTCAAACTTGCTTTGAAATGCTTTACTTGAGTCATGGATCAATCCGAAACTACCTCTCTACCTTCACAAGGTAGGGGCAAGGTCTGTGTACACACCTTCCTCCCCAGGCCCTACTTGTGGGATTACACTGGGTATCTTCTTGTTGTTGTTGTATTCTTAAATATAGAGTTTGGAGATGTTGGATGGTTATTTAACCTCTACTTACTTTTCCCGTTTGCTTCTTCCACCAAGGATATTGGAATTTGCTTTTGTAAAATATCCTATGAACACTTTCAGTTTTAGCACCTCAGGTTAATTTACCATCTATTACTGTAAAATTCTAAACTAGAAGCATCTGAAGAAGTTCAGAGCTATAATACTATTACGAGAACACTAACTTCTTTGGTATCAACATATGTTTATGCAGATAGGCACTTCCTATTCACTTTTTCATGCTGGAATTATTAGCAAATGCATTTTGAGTAGTAGTCTTTCAGCTGACATCTTTATTTAGAAAAAATCAGTTTCGTTATGTTCCTTGCTCACTTAAAGTTTGGAACTCATTATTCTTTGAGGATGGTATTTTGACAAAAGTGTGGGCATCTAGTTTGTACACAATTCATTAAGTTTGCATGGGCGACACATGGGGGACACACTTTCAGCAGGAGCTTTATTCATCTTCTGTTCTGACTTCTGATTGATATCCAATCTCTATAGCAATTTTTATTTGTTATTTTGTCTAGGAGTTTTGGGAAAAAAGACAGAGAAAAATAAGTTAGAGATGATCGTCGCAACTGTCCAATATAACTAATTATGTTTCCCTCTATGCATCCACGTACGTGGATTCATCAATAAACTAATAACCGAAAGACCCACTACTGCAATGCTTCCTCAAATAGTAGTTTAACCTGAAAGACTGGAGCTTTCTGTGATGCTACAATACGACATTATTAAGGGATAATGTGTGTCTTTAGCCACCACCGGCATGTTCCCTCAAATGGTTGTTTAACCTGAAAGACTGGAGCTTGATCTGTGATGCTAAAATATGGTAGAATCAACGAAAATTCTTTTCCCATACAATTGCATTAATGAACTTTAACCATCTTTCTGTCTCTTCCTGGCTGATTAGGTTTATTTGGTGTCCTATTTTGTCTTAGGTTGGCATATATGGTTATACTGCTTATTCAGCCAGTAAGTTTGGCCTCAAAGGACTGGCAGAAGCATTGCAGCAGGAAGTTATTGGTGAAAATATTCACGTGTCACTAATATTTCCCCCCGACACTGAAACTCCTGGATTTGCTGAAGGTTGGACCTGAAATAGATCCTACTCTGTTTCTTCTGGTTTTGGTTTTATATTGTTTTTTTTTTTTTTTTTTTTGATTAAGCACTGGGTGTCCGAGGCTCTTTGAGCCCCGACTAATCCCGGGGGTGCACAGGCCCTCGGCAAGGAGTTTCCCGCAAGTGCACCACGGGTAATTCAGGGTTTTACCCAGTCCGATAGCCCTCAGAAATTGTTTGCACCCAGTGGGTTTCGAACTTGAGACCTTGAAAGGGAGCACCCCAAGGCTCAAGCCAATTGCCACCAGGCCAACCCCTGAGGCTTTATATTGTATTTTACGAATAAATTATCACGCCAGGACTGAAGACTAGTGATTGTTTAATTGTGTTACAGATATAAGCCTTCCGTTGGGCTTTCTTTCCAACAAAGTAAACAAGTCTGGATTATTATAGTCTGTTTCTGAATAGAAGCAGATCTAGCCCTTCAGTTGTGTGTGTGTGTTTTGGGGGATGGGCAACCATGCGCATTGCTTTCTGCTTGCATCATGCGTATATGTAAAAAAAAACATTAAAAATGTGATATCGCTATACCCAACTCTAAATGCTAGGATCCAGCTCTGATTCTAAAGTTGATATGTTAGTTATATATCTTTTTCTGCAGTCTTCTTTTTCCTTTATCTTCCTTCAGAGAGCACAAAATGGTCTGGTTCGAGCAAGTTGAGAATGAAAATGATGATAGCACCTTTCAACCAATTATTTGGAACTGTTAGTTGTAAGCATGGGATAACACGACATGTCTAGCCAATCTGTCCTATATGTTTGGAGGAACCGAACCAGAAAATAGTTTTTCGTTGATTGAGATGTAGCTCATGATGTATTGCACATGATATATATCCTTTAAGGCTTTAACCTTTTATGGTAATTCAATGGGCTATGTAAAAGTCTCTTTCTGCCTTTTATCTTCTTGAGATGGTATGAGGTCCCTAGAGCCTGACAGGATGTTGAATGCTGCATTTCTGTGTCTTTTGGTCTATTTGGATAGTACAGGTCTAGAACAGTTTGAAGCTTAATATTTTTGGTCTCTGTTTCTTTTTGTTATAAAAGAAAGTGGTCAAGGTGTTGACATGCTTATGCAAGTTCTAGAGTTCCATTGTTCTGATCTTTAGGCTGTGATACCTTTTCCTGTTCTATTTTTGTATATTTAAGTTTCTCAGTTTTGTCTCTATTCTCATTTAATCCTGATAGCATGTAGCTGCATTTTTTTTTTTGTGAACCTGCTTGGTGCTCTCTTCTTTATTTTATTTAATGGTGCACTATTTACTAATCCAGCAGAATAGAAAAAGTGAAAAATGTGAACAAGTGCGCATGGGATATGCATGCTCTAATATTGACCTTGGAGGACATCAGCATCATTGTGGGTGATGTATTCAATAATTCAAAGCACTTGAAGTGTAATCTTAGAAACTCCTAGTTCTCTTGCTTTGGAGACGTGTGCACAATGTCTAGTGTATCCGATAGGTGCTTGAACTCACCTGATTGATAATCAGTTTACATTTGCAATAATTTTGTTATACCCTTATACCGTTTTCTCCTCCTGTTTGAACAATAATTATGGAAGTTTGATCCTTATTGCAGAAAACAGGAGGAGGCCACAGTTGACTAGTATAATAGCAGCTTCTTCTGGTGCCATGAAAGCTGAAGAAGTTGCAAAGAAAGCTTTGAATGGCGTTAAATCAGGAAATTTTATTGTCCCCTGCAACTTTGAGGGATTCTTTCTTTCCATAGCAACTGCTGGTCTATCTCCTCAGAGATCATTCCTGATGGCATTTGTCGAAGTCATAGCTGCTGGAATATTGCGTGTTGTTGGTCTATGTTTCCAGTGGAACTGGTATGGGAGCATTGAGAAATTCCTTAGAGAAAGGAAATAGGGAGTAACTACTAAGCACAGTCTAACAAATAATTTCTGGCACTTCCGTCAAGAATTGTTGGTTTGATCCAACAATTGGATTTCTACATGATAGATATTACAGAAATTGAACTTTTTTCATGATGCCTTATGTACCCTTAAGTTGTCCAATTTTTAATTGCTTTTGTGCTAGTGAACTAAAACTATGTAGTCCTCGTTCCTCTTTGATTTTGTCCATTACCAAGTATTGCTGGCTAATTTGTCAACTTTGTTGAAAAGTTTTCTGATCTACTGTGCTTGTGGAGATCATTGATTTCTCGTGATCCTATCAATTGCTAAGCTTTGCTACTTGATGTACCAGTACCGGTACCGGTACCAGTACCACTGTCAGTTAATTATTTACTTTAGAATAAGTTGCTTTCTACAGACAGGTGAACATCATTTTTTTGTGCGGATTGCCCCTCTTTTGGAGTGGTCTTTAAATTTTGCCCCTCATATTTGTGGTATTTAAATTATGCCTCTCATATTGCTGGTCTTTAATTTTTGCCCTTTACGTTGCAACCTTGAGCGTTCACGCAGAAATCATGAGGTTCTGGGTTCGAACCTTCCTCAAGCATAAATTAAAAAAAAATTGCAAGGCAAGATTTGGGTCGCGTGTATGCCGGACCCGGCATACACTTGTTAAGGAATTATCAAAGTTATGCTGGACCCGGCATACTCTGCCTTATGGGCAGACTTGACATAAGTATGTCGGGTTCAGCATAACTTTGGTAATTTATTAACAAGTTTATGCCGGGTCCGGCATAACTTCGATAATTCATTAACAAGTTTATGCCGGGTCAGTCATATTTATGGACAAACTTTTAATGGGACCAGACCAATAAATCATAACAAACCAATAAAGAATGTGGATGTTCTGTTCTAACTAAATGTATCTTAATACATATTCAGGTCTAAAAATGCTGCAAATGTACCTCTGTCTGTCAGTATTTGCACTTACCAAGTTGTGCAAATTGACACATCCTACGATGCACTACTCCCAGCGTTATTGCTTTGCTGATGTTAAATTCAATTTGGTTGACAATATGCGGAGTTTGAACTAACCAAATTTGGCTTATAAAACAAAGTCTATGTCTTAAGGAAAAGTTATGCCTTATGGGCATACTTTTAGTTATGCCTTAACTAAAAGTCTACCCCATAGGGCATAACTAGAAAAAGACTTTTAGTTAAGGCTTAACTAAAAGTTTGCCCATAAGTATGCCGGATCCGATATAAACTTGTGAAAGAATTATCAAAGTTATGCCGGATCCGGCATACTTATGCCAAGT
Source organism: Lycium barbarum (assembly GCF_019175385.1). Lineage (NCBI taxonomy): Eukaryota > Viridiplantae > Streptophyta > Magnoliopsida > Solanales > Solanaceae > Lycium > Lycium barbarum. The sequence continues at coordinate 146,241,638 of NC_083337.1, forward strand.
CTGCCCATAAGGCATAAGTATGTTGGGTCCGGCATAACTTTAGTAATTCCTTAATAAGTGTGTGCCGGTGGGGGCATAGCGAAATTTAAACTCTGCTTTGTGAATTTTTTTTAAATTTTTGACTGAGTGGTGTTCGAACCTGAAACTCATGGGTTTTAACCGAAGGGCAAAATTTAAAGATTTCAAATATGAGGGTCAAAATCTAAAGACCACCACAAAAAAAAGGGCAATTCTGCGAATTGCCCGGTGAACATTCCACTTCTCCTGAAGAGCTTGTTCGTATATGGGCTTACGGCCTGTACAATTGGTTTAAATACTACTCCACATCACTAAGTTACAGGTTGGTATCCCGGTTTTCAGAAGTTTTGCTAAGTTGTCGTACTACCTGGAGACTGTTGGATAGGGGAGTAAGAAACTTTTGGTGAAGCTAGGAACTCTTCAGTAGAATTCTGTAACCTGTGAATATTTTATTCTCAAGAATGAAAGAAACTAAGTAGGCGTTTGGATATGCGGTTTGAAATTACGGTTTGAAACCATGAGATGAACCCAGCGTTTGGACATGCATTTCATCTCATGATTTCAAACTTTTTGGATGATTTGGGTTTGAAATCATGGTTTCAAAAATTTTAAATATAAAATTTGACCCATAAGTTTATATTTTGTAAAAAGGGACTCATAAGTTGGTAGATATTTATGTCTACCAACCTTTATTTATGTCTACCAACCTCATTACTATTCATGTTAAATTTTTTGTTTTTATTGAACTAAAGTTTGATCAATTGATGTTGTATTTTTTAGAAAGGCCTTTTAGTAGCGTATTGATTTTGTTATGAACTATGACTTGCTCATTTGATAAGATTGTATAAGAATTGAAAATGTTTTAATAGTTCTCACAACTTATGGGGTTTTATATCTATAAGAGAAGATACAACTTAAGATATTCAAATTACATGTCCAAACATGATTTAGTTTCAAACCATGGTTTCAAATCATGTACAAACGGCTCCTAAAGGTTCTACTTATATGTTCTAAGTTGCAACTTTTCAGCCAGTTTTCCCATGACTTCCAGAAGTGTGTTCTGATGTTTGAACTTCACAAATTAAACATCAGAACAGAGCGTCCTAAAGTTTGAACTGTGATGTTCGAACTTCAGGCTTGTGCCCTCTTCCAAATGACACATAATCCTTTTTTTTTTTTTGGGTGGCTCAAGTAGTAGCAGAACTCTTTAATTCAAATAAAACATTAAGTAGTAGCAGAACTCTTTAATTCAAAGAAAACATTAATTTAGAACATTCAGAAAAAGTAAAAAGAAATCAATAGCTTGCCAGGGATGGAATAATTAAAAATGAAAAAGAGAAAGTAATTGTGCCTGGGGCTGGGACTACTACTTTATAAGCACTAATAAATGGTCACAAATCCTTCTAACTATAGCTTCTAATCAGCCACAAACACTTGATGAAATACTTCAATAGTGTTGAACAAAGACATTGTATTCCACAATAGCATCTCCTCTCTTGACATCATACCAAAAAGTATGTGCCAAAGCATAACCTCTAGCAAACCTAAACAGCCCAGTGCCTCCCACAATAGGCATCTCCCTAACATCTTTCTTAACTGGATTCCTCCCAAGAATGCTTATGCCGCTCCCATTATACTTGCCTTCCGTGAACTCAAAATTCAGAGTCATAAGCAATGCAAGTTCACTCTGCGAAGCTATGGCGTAAATACCTTGTGCCCTCCCTATAACTTTAGATGATGCATTAGGCCCCACGGTTAATGCATCATCAAAGATGAATGTCTTTCCAAAACCATATATTCCATCTCCCCCTGGTGAAATGATTTTGATTGAAGAAGGATTTTTTCCACTGAGGATGTCATGAAAGTAGAAATGGAGGTGGCTCAGTTTTTGACTTCGTAAATTAATGGCTAGGATATCAGAGACTTCTTCAAGAAAAACTCCATGAGAAAAAGAGGTCAAGAGGATTGAGAAGGTTATGAAGTAGGGAATACAAAGAGTGTAACCACCCAAAGAAGCCATTTTTCTAGAAGTAAGAAATTAAGTTTAGTTTGTTAAAAGAGCTAGAGGGAGATTTTATAGGGGTAATTTTAGAGCATAGTGATTATTATTTTGTTGGTGAAGATGTTGATGCTGTAGCTCTTATTGATGTTCTTACATAGTGGGATGTGGACCTTTGGATATTAAGTTTGTTTGATGTGAAAGAAGGATATATAAAATAAAAGTATTTGGTTTTGAGTTGAAGTAAATTCGACGCTTAGATGTTGCCTTTCGCTTTTGCTACCAATAATAATGCATGTGTGTTTTGCTTCAAGTGGATGTTGTCCACCATGGTCCCATGACACTCGGGATAATGAAAACTTCTATTGTACTACTTGTCTTGCTACGAGCAAGATTTCGACCTAATTTGTTTGCAATTAAGGAAGGTCTAAATCTTATTAATTATTCAAATTTTAGTTATTATAAGCGTGTTGCAACTTTTGTACGCTACTTATTGTAACTTAAAGTCATCCCAAGTTAGTCGAGGGCCGGTATAATAGTTTTGAAAAGAAACAGTAGAATAAATTTTAGTTGAAAAATTAAAGTTGGTAATTGAACTTTATATAAAACATAAAAGTGACATTGTATAAAACTTACAATTTAAAATAGTCAAAGTAATCTCATAATCTTCAATATGAGTTTTTACTCAAATCTTTAACTTGTCATAAACTTTAAATGGAGGATAAAACTGCCTCATTTCAAATAGTTCAAGGGCAAAATGCTGCTAAAATTTGTTTTTTCTTGCGTTTTTCCATAATCTATATTCCCTTTGAGGTAAATGTTACTTCAAAACAGGTAAGGGATTTTTTGATTTAGCTAATAGTCTAATTCTTTTCCTTATCTCTTTTGGTGGGGGTGGGGGTGTTGAACGTTTAAGATAAAGTACGTATATATACATATTAAGGAGAAATATTTACGAAACGTGGCGATAGTTTTCTATTACAAAACATAACATTACAAATCCTATACAAAACATACTTTAAAAAAAAAAAAAAATTAAAAATTATTTTTTCGTTCAAAAGTTTATGTATGAAATGTGTATATCGCGCTCAAGGCTTAAAAAGTTCGCTCAAAATTTAGTATATGAAAAATGTATGAAATGTTTTCGCTCAAAATTTAGTGTATGAAATGTGTATATCTCGTTCAAGGCTTAAAAAATCCACTCAAAATTGTGTGTATGAAAACAACATGAAATTTGTATCTCCCTCAAAGCTTAGAATTTCGCTCACATTTTCGTGTATAAAGTTCATGTTAGATTTCTGTAAAATTAATACAACTACAACAACATTGTATACAACTTTGATGCAATATTCAAGACTTAAAATAATCGCTCAAATTTTTGTGTATGAAATGTGTATATCTTGCTCAAGGCTTAAAAAGTTCGCTCAAATTTTGTGTATGAAAAACGTATGAAATGTGTATATCTCGCTCAAGACTTAGAATTTCATTCACATTTTTCGTATATAAAGTTCATATTAGGTTTCTGAAAAATTAATACAACTACATCAACATTGTAACAACTTTCATACAATATTCAAGGCTTAAAGTTTTCGCTCACAATTTTGTGTATGAAAACTATATTAAAAATTTTGCTCACACATAAACATTTCATACATTTTACATACAACTTTCATACAAAAATTTGACGTAATTTTTTAAACCTTTGAGCAAAAAAAAAAAATATTATTTTTTAAAAAAAGTTTATTTTTTAAAAAAATTATAAATATTTTTTAAAAAAAATTATTTTCTGAAAAAAGAATAAAAAAATGAAAAATATATGAAAATTCGTCATGTTTCGTAAAATATCATTATGTTTTGAATAAGGAAAACTATCTATATATTTTGTAATAAAGAGTCTTAAGTAGGATACCCTATGTCATTTTCCCTACTAATAATTCGTTACCTCATTAGGATTAACAAAGGTAAGGCCTAGCCCCCCTTACTTGTACTTAACCCTATTGTGATTTTTTTATTTTTAATAAAAGGCTGCTAGGAAAAAATAATTTAGTGTCACCACTATCAAACGACTCTCGATCGAGGGTGTATATGGTGTATCTCTCATAACGTTTTTAGCTTAATAGTTTGGTGATAATAGTCTAACGTGCAATCTATTGAGGAAAGGAATAAAATATCGAAATAACAATAAAATGTACAATACATGCATGTTAGAAATTTAGTAAAACCAAACGTAAAAGAGTATCTTTGTATATGAATATATATAGCAGAGTCCGGAGCCTAAAGGTATAAAAATACATGATTTTTACCCAAAGGGAATGTCCAAAAATTATTATACCAAAAGGGGTATATCGTGGGCTGATCCACGATATACCCCAATTTTTTTTTTTCACCTTGTCAGACGATTCAACGAAAAACAAATAAAAATAAAAATTTACATGTATAACGTGGATTGATCCACGATATACAATATAAATTGTATAATGTGGATCAGTCCACGTTATACAATTATAACTTGTATAACGTGGACTGATCCACGTTATACAATTTACATTGTATAACGTGGATCAGTCCACGTTATACATGTAAATGTTTTCCGTTTTCCAAATACTCACTCGGTAAGACGTTGCCTAGATTTAAATCATATTCGGTTATGTTTTTAATAAAAATATTTATTGATTTTTTTAATTTTTAAAGCATGATTAACTCAAATAAATATTTTAACACATGCAAATAATTAAATGTGTTATATATGCGAACAGATATAAAAAATTAAATATAAGTTAAATAAACGTCACACATTAACTGAGTAGTAAATGTTAAATTACATACTAACTATTAAACTGCATAAGACATGTTATATATTCTTGGAAGAGTACATAAGGAAACAACAATTGTACAAGTTAAGAAAAAACATAAAAACCAACAAGCAACAACAACTACTGATTTCTATCGGGGCAGCGATTCTTGTTATGACCTGTTTGCTTGCACGTACTACACATTCTAGCCATGCGAGCAGGAGCTATATCTATTTCATTCCTCCTTCTAGTTGTACTCCGCGCTCCTGAAGTTCGCTCGTATTCAGTGTTTGCAATTAAACTGAAGGGAGAAGGTGGTCAATATGCCTCATCACCCAACGGTGAAAAATTTCCACTGTACGTTTGCTTATAAAACCTGCAACTGTAGTACTTGCTAACATAGGTCTTTGGTTGAATTCCGCGAATATCACAAAATTTAATTGCATGTGAACATGGCATATGGTAGTTTCTCCACTTTCCACACGAACACTTTTTCCCTTCGGCAGAGACTTTATGTATATTTCCGCCCTTACCTTCGTGTGCAAATGTCAGAATCTCAAAGACCCCTTCAGTTGCATTGTATTGCTGCATGTCAGTATGCTTTAGGGACCTCTCCCAGTATTCATCAAACTTCTTTTCAACAGCGCGCGGCCAAAACTTTTTATCCGCAATCAACAAATCAGCAAGGGTGCTTCTCTCAACAAACCGATCAACAAGATTTTTAAACGTATAACGGACCATGACAGTAACGGGAAATCTACGAGCTTTCTTCAATAAACCGTTGTAAGACTCGGAGACATTCGTTGTCATAGCCCCCCACCTATGACCGTTGTCCTTATGCAATGTCCATTTTTCCTTCGGAAGAGCTTTTAACCGCAAATACGCTGGAGATGACATTGTTTTGATTTGTTCCATCCTCATTTTATACTTCTTCTTCTGGTGCTCTGTAGCCGCCCACCACATTAGCTTCTCAAGGTCACTGCTGAGGAACTTTTTATTGAAGTTGCTTTTCAAATGCCGAATGCAAAACCTATGGTGTGTGGATGGTGGTTGTAACCAATCATGTGTTTGGACACATTGCAAGATGCCCTGATGACGGTCAGAAATAAGTCCAATTCCTTGTCTCTCACGAATAATATGTCTCCACAACAACACAAGGAACCACGTCCAGGACTCAAAGCTCTCACGTGCAACAATAGCATATGCAAGTGGAAAAATGTTATTGTTCGCATCAATTCCAACAGCAATTAGTAGTTTCATTTCATACTTACCGTACAGATGAGTACCGTCTATTGAGATGACAGGCCTGCAACTTTTGAATCCATCGATGCTTGGTTTATAAGCCCAGAACAGAAACTTGAAGATGTGTTCACCTTGCATTGTAGTTGATTGGTGCTCCCACTCAACAACGGTCCCCGGATTGAAATATTTTAAGGCAGCCATGTATCGGGGCAATGTCTTGAAAGAGGCTTCAAAATCACCAAATACCATTTCAATGGCTTTTTTACGCCCCTTTTGTGCTTTTCTATAACTAGGAGTAAACAAATGCAATCCTTTTATTTTTTCTGAACTGACTTAATACTGATGTATGGATCGACCATAATATATGGTATCAACATAGTAGCAATTAGGTGACTGTTCAAATTGGAATGATCCGTTCTGTAATCATCCGTCAGACAACTGTGGTGGAGATCCGCTTTGCCTGCCTTCCACATACCACTTGAAATTTCTCTAAAACGGATCATCCACTCACACCCCAACATATGACGCTTGCAAATAACCCTCCAAAATTTACCTTTGGACTGATCACAAATGAACTCTTTCTTTTCTTTGAGACAATATTGTCTCACTGCGCCTTTCATTTCCTGCTTGTTCTGAAATAACATACCTAATTACATAGTACAAGGAAAATTATCAACCCCTTAAAAATGATCCAACAAATAAAAAGAATATTCATTGTCACCATACTAACCTGGTCTGATAAATTCAGGTTTTTTACAATCCCAAAGTGCAGATCGAATTGGACCGTCATCTCTCATGAAGGAAAAATCATCCTAGCCTTCTTCTGTGTTGTCCAAATATAGAATCGCATTAGAATGGTAGCTAACGTTACCATCACTCGGAGTAGTAATGTCTTCATAAGAATGACCATCACCATCAGATGAGTGATCATCGTCTGTTTCTGTGTGATCTAATGGGATATCACTATCTGACTTATCGGAGTGATCATTAGCTACGTCGTTATTGCTCACAATTTGTGTGAGCTGAGTCAATACGGAGTTTTCTTCAAAATCGTTACACCTACATAAATAAATAAAATTAAAATGAGAAAATATTATATTAACCCCAAGGACAAATTAAAAAATAAAAAATAATCAAAATAACATGCCGATTACAAAATGAAAAATAAAAATAAAGTTATATTATAAAAATAGTACATGAGAACTAAATAACATGTTGTATTCTTTTTATTTTCCATGGATGAACAATGAAAGAGGTTAGTTAGAATTTGCAGTATAATAATTTACATATTTATCCTGAAAGTTATATTATAAAAATAGTACATGAGAACTAAATAACATGTTGTATTCTTGTGATGGTTAAACGCACAAAGACATTGAATAGAACGTAAATGAGAAAGTTTTCATAAAACATCGTTATATTTACCTTTCTGTAAATGACTCTACTTGAGTAGGGTGATATCGAACTATACTCCCGCCACCTAATTCAGTTGTATCTGGAGCACTACTCGGTCCAGGAATATCACAGCTCTGCATAGTCCAACCAAAGTTATGTGACTGGCTACCAACTCCTACCATTGTTTCTTGTTGAAGTGTACCTCTTTGAAGCCCAATATTCATAGTGGGAAGATACGTAGTACCCCGAATATCAAACTCATCGTCAGTGGGTGCTTCAACATTAGTAGAGCGTTCAATAGTTGCATACATGTCAAGTGTGGCTATACTGATATGATTGCTAAATATATCAGGACTTCAAAGAAATAACGATAAGGAGTCATCGTCCGAAATAAGAGTGTCCTCGTAAATGGGAAATCCCCTAGCCGTAATTGATGTTGGATATCGTCCAGTGATAACCACCGAAAGGTTAGGATCAGATATGGCAATTTTGCTTATGAAAACATGTTGTAGACGATCGTATTTGAGGGAAATTGGAAACCTTTGTACGGCTTCCGGACGATGGTTATATCTATCTGAACCTTCTTCGTACACAACTTCCCCACCCCAATATAAATTAGCTCTTACATAATTTTCCGCCATATTATTTTCAACAGAATACAAAGTAAAAATTAATGGAGAGTGCAAGAGAGAAGTTGAGAGTTCGTAAAAAATGAAGTCTACAATTGAGAAGTGTAGAATTCAGTGAGACATACAAATCTGCGATTTTATATAAAACTAATGATTCACGGATTTTACTATTTGATTTTACGCAAAACACGCTTGATTTGACGATTGCATGGCAGATTCGACGACTGCATGCATTCTGCGATTTTACACAATTTTTTTTTACAAATTATTGATCGTTTTTACTTTTACAGCAGCATGCGTGATTTGACGACTGCAACGATTCTCTGGTGTAAAAAAATTTTCGCGAATCAATTACCAATCAACAAAATTTTATTGTTGCAAAACGTTGGCCAGCCAACGTTTTACAACAATTTATATTTTGGAGGAAAAACGTTGGCAGCCAACGTTGCAACAAAATATGAATTGTTGCAAAACGTTGGCTAGCCAATGTTTTGTAATTCATATTGTTGCAATTCGTTGCAAAACGTTGGCTGTTTTACAACAAAATTAAATGTTGGCATATGCAGTATCTTCTCTGTAGATATTTTACCCCTCATATCATTTATCAAATTCACACTTCAATGCTTTTGTAGCAACACTTATATCTGGACCAATGACAACAACCAATACTACAATGCAAGATGTTTCCTCAGCATGACTAAGGCCAGCCAACGTTTTACAACAAAATTGAATTGGAAAACGTTGGCTGGCCAACGTTTTACAACAAAATTTTATTGTTGCAAAATGTTGGCCAGCCAACGTTTTCCAATTCAATTTTGTTGTAAACTTTACACACATTAAATATGCAGAAACGAGGTGAACCAGAATTGAATAAAAACAGACAGACATTGGCAAATAAAAACAGTAACTTGTCCATCTTTTTCCGAATTCAATAAAGTTTACATACTAATACTTCAACATGAAGTTACCCACTATACAATAAAAATTTAATTTTTACAGTGTCCCTTCCCCCCCCCCCCCCCCCCCCCCCCGTGCCACACCGAGTTTGCCGACGCTCTCATTTTGATCTACGTTGGTGAACCTCCTCTTGTATCACACCTGCATCCTGTAAATGCCATAAAAAAATAGAAGTTATTTTTGTATGATAAATTTTCGTAGCAATTACTTTGATTATCTACGTAAAATCGGGCATCATCTCCCCTGTAACAAGGAGTTCCTCCAATACCATATACCAACACAAACAACCAAGACAAAACACCACATAACAACCACAAGTCTCCAAAAACTTTGAATTAAAAGCTAACCTGTGGCTCTAAAGTCTGTACATCCGGCACAGGAATGTGTGAGGATCCAACATCAAATGTCATGGGAGACTATGCAAAATAAATAATATAGACACATAAGGTAGCCATTACTTTAAACAAGATACAAGCTATTTGAGTGGTTAGAATACTCACGTCGGTAAAACTCAGTCTCCTCCCAATTGAAGAGCTCTGTCCAGTGAATGCAGGTAAAGGCCCCTCAGTCATCCTATAAGAGCTGCTTGTCTGACCACCAAACTGTTGGGCCATAACTGCGAGGCTAATAGGCCCAGACGATGCGAATGCCTGAAAAGGCCCCTCACTTCTGATTACCGCTGGTGATTGAACCTCGGGATCAGACGTCGATGAGCTGGACATAAAATCTATTATTGGGTGATATGCATCATCATCTGCAGGCATAGTTGAGCTGGGCATATCTTGATCAAAACGACCCTCTTCCTCATCAACCAACTGGTGATCCACGGGAGCTCGACCCCGTCTGTTACCTGATTGGAGTCCTCTACCACGCGCCGCAGGTCTTGGTACATTAGGACGTTGATGACGAGGCACTTGCACAGTAGGCGGCTCAACATACTCTGCCGGTGGTGTATCATATGGAGCGAAACTCAACATCGTCCCCAGAGAGGCAGCAACCATGGACTCTGTATTAATGTGGCTAAACATCTCTGTTATTTCCTTCACTTCATCAGAATTGGTTGGATCTTGGATAGTCTGCTGAGCCAACCTGTACGATTCTTGATGTCCTAAAGCCTAAAAAAAAAAATTGCAAGATTTGATAGTGGTCTAAGATACATATAAAGACATCAAACATCTAATGGAATGTAATGTACGTACCAGTGCCTCATGCCTGCCTGTCATGTGTTGGTATCCTCTATCCACTTTATGCGCAGGATTTCCTATGAAAGTGCGCGAGTGACGTCGATACCAACAAAAATACTCTGATAGTGACTCTGGGTCTTGAGTTTCATACTCGGCCAGAATTAACCTTTCTCGACGATTTCCCCACAAAAAGTCTGTTTCTGTAAAATATTGTTGATCCTCCACTTTTATAGCATACCGCTTGTCACGTTTGTAATGAAAAGGATCAATCTCAGCACATGGACCCGGAATATGTTGCTTCCTACCAAACTGTCTGAGAACGCGGTCTACCATGTGCCACTCTCGATAGATCCCACAAATAAGGGGAACCTTCGCCATCCAAATATCTCAGCCACGCAGACACCACTCAGGGAGTCTATTGATGATGGCCTCTGAATAAGGCTGTCACACAAACTACGATAGAAAGAACATAAAATTACATGATAATAAAATAAATAAATTACACATAAGCGTAACTATTATATCAAAACGCCATTAACAACCATAATTATGATAAAATACCTGGCCATCTATTAGGTTGTCCAATACATCCCTACATATGGGTAAAACATCACGTGCCTCATTTTCGCGGGATTTACGATGAGTCCACCTTCGTGCAAGAGCCGTGTGTGGCGGAAGAGCCCTGCATAGTGGCTGCATCGGTATAATGCGCTCCCAAGCCTAAACCTATATTAAAAAATTAAAATAAATACATAAAAACCTTATAACTATCAAATAGGACAACTAAATAAAATTATATAATTTTAAAGGTCACGTACCTGCAATAAGGAAATGAATCCACACACATCCTTGGCTTTCCTCAACGAAGCGCGGCATAAACAAGTATACAAATATGACAATGCATCCGCTCCCCAAGCTTGTCCACTCATTGCTCTAAGGTCACGCATGTCAAGCAAATAATCTAAATTAAGTAAGTCACTGGACTTATCCGGAAATATCGTGCCGCCACAAAGCCATAGCAAGTACAACCTAACCCGCTGTTGCACATCAATTTCTGGGGTCTGATCTGTAATGTCATCTAAGCCTCTAATATATTCAATTAATTTATGTACTTCTAACCTACTAACACCATTAAAACAATCCAGACCGGGTGCCCAACCAGTAAGCTCATGGATCAATTGTTGCCACCGACCAATATCTATATATCTAGCATTAAGATTATTCAAGGGATAACCATCAACAACCAAGCCAAACATGACCTCGATATCTTGTGATATGATGGTCGCCTCACCTGTACGCAGATGAAAGGTGTGCGTCTCAGGACGCCATCTCTCTATAAGTGCAGTGATGACTGCCCAATCATATGATACACATCCTACCTCTATTACTCCCCTAAATTCACACAGGCCAAAGTAGTCAAGGATGCGAGGATGAAAAGGATGACGCCTCACATGCTTCCAAAATTCAGTATCCGCGCGGCGAGGAAACAGGCATCCGGTCGGTCCTCTCAAGGAACCATCCCACACAGCCTCTGATCGATGCTTCTCCTGGAGTGTTAACACATCGTACACTTCTGGCCCCGGATGTACGCATACCCGTGGAAACTCCATACCTTATATAAAAAAAAAAATGAAGTCCAAATCAAGCTATTTGGAGTAACTCACTATTAAAAAAAATATATTATTCCAATTTTAGCAGAACAAATATGCACTGGCTAGATAAAGCCAACTTCCATACGCCTTATTTAGAAACCACTGATAGTGGACCACATTAATACCTATAAGGTATAGACAAAATAATTGTCTACCCACTTAGACTTAGGTCCCATATAATAAAGCATTATCATGACATTTTAAGTATTTTTTTTTTTGGCCTACTGAGGCATCAATTAAGTTTCACTTTTCTGGCTATATAACTATCACATTAAAGGTACAATGAAATATATTGTATAACAATCCATAACAAAATATATTGTATAACAATCCATAACAAAATATATTGAATAACGTGGAACTGTCCACGTTTCACAATTATACCAAACTTCCGAGCATAGGGAAGAAATTACAGGTTCTGCAGTCATAAATTACTATGGTAATGCATAAATACATCAAACAAAGCAACATTCACAAAATGGGAGGAAAAAAATTCGATCCTTTATGACACATTTCACAATTCTTTTCTCCTGTACCGAAAATGTCATCATCGGTCCATTATTGGCAATATCCACAGTTCCACAATGTTTTAAGATAGTGATCTATACTTGTAAAACGTGGATTGATCTACGTTATACAATATATTTTGTATAACGTGGATCAGTCCACGTTTTATAAACATCCACAAAACTAACAAAAATAACAGCAACATAACAATCCATAACAAAATATATTATTTAGTTATTCAGATCTTTTATATAACAATCTACAAAAATAACAGCAATATAACAACAAATTTTATTCAGATCTTTTATATAACAATCCACAAAAATAACAGGAACATAACAACAAATTTCTTCAAAAGTGCTACTAAACAAATCGGACCTTTTATAGAATAATGCTTCTAACAATCATATTTTAAGTTCAAATTAAAATAACACAAATAACACAAACGTATTAAAATAACACAAATAAAAAATAACAATTAAGATATATAAGACAAACAGATCTACATCTACTATAAATATACAATATTATATGAGTTAGAAAAAATACCTTAATTTAAATAGCAACAATAGATAAAGATGAAGAAGTTGCTCCAAAAATTAGACTGTATTGCAGGGTTTAAAAAAAAAATAGAGGAGAAGGAAAAGGAGAAGGAAATGGAGGTTCTGTAAGTATTTGCAATGGAGGAGAATGAAAGAGAATGAAGCGGCAGAAGATGAAATATTTTAGGACAGAATTCGGATCAGTCCAAGTTAACACACGTTATACAATATAAATTGTATAACGTGGATCAGTCCACGTTATACAAGTTATAATTGTATAACGTGGACTGATCCACGTTATACATGTAAATTTTTTTTTTTTTTTCGTTGAATCGTCTGACAAGGTGATTTTTTTTTTTTTTGGGGTATATCGTGGATCAGCCCACGATATACCCCTTTTGGTATAATAATTTTTGGACATTCCCTTTTGGTAAAAACCGTGTATTTTTATACCCTTTAGGCTCCGGACTCATATATAGCATATGATTTCGGCATATTATGTGCTTGGAAAAAATATTGGGTATATAGACTTACATCTAAATACCCAATCATTTATGGTCATTCATTTCAAAGAACTCCATATGAAACTTTTCCAAAGAAAATTAGACCTTGAGAAACATACGCGGTTCTTTCAGGCATCAAAGTAAAAGCTAAAGCCTGAAGAATTCATACTCTTCTCACCATGTTTTCCTTGGGTTAGAAAGCAAAATTGGAAACTCGGTTATGACGAAGAATAAAATATATCCCATTCACAATAGCTACTGATTTATTAATTTTTAAGATGCCAAGTAATCTCGGAGGATAGTAATTAAAATAGAATCATCTAACCAAGAGTGAAAACATAATGATCTCATCCAAGAAATCTAGTTGGTTGACCTGAAAATACATGAATTTTAGGGCCGAAGATAGAAATATTTCTAAGAGCAGTGGAAAGAATCAATTAAACGGGAAGCTCGCCATAAGATTATGGAAGTTTGAGATTAACATGTACAGCTAGCTAAAAAGAAAAAACTACCTTGACACGTCCTTTCCAATTTTCTAACTAATAAACGTCCAGAAACAACTTGTCTCTTAATAATGAAGCTTTGGAGATTCTTGGGACTACTATAAACAAATATTTAAAGCCATGGCAAATTGGACTTCTAGACTAAGGGACATTTGTTTTCATTAAGATTAAGACTGATAGAATCTATAAATCCATCAGAACAGTTTAAGGGACCTGGTCCCTGAACTGTTTTTATAGATAAATAGAGGAAGTAAATAAGGTAAGTAATTTATGTGGAAAACTCCTTGCTCAAGGGATTAAAAACCACGACCTACCTCAGTAGGATTTCCAACTTCACTAAAACTGAGCAACGTTTCAGATTACAAACTTTTGCAACCAAGGAATTTGACCACTAATTCCCCCACTTGCAATAACTCTATTGCAAGTACCTTCTCGACTAACTCTAGTCAAGCACAAAACTGATTCAACTAACTCTAGCTAAACCTTAGCACCACTATGACTAACTCTAGCCAAGTGTTTACAACAAAAGTTTGATAAAAATAAAATACCTACAGAACTCTTCTCGAAGAAGTGTAGGTTTACAATGTAGAGATCACAAAGACTAGACAACTCTAGGACTCAAAGCATCTTTCGTTGTTGAGATCTGGTCCTTGAACTTATCTTAGCTTTGTTCTTGAGAGCACCAAGAGAACTGTGGCAGCTGCACTTGCAAAGATTTGGATATTTTTGGTTTTCAAGTGGTAGGTTAAATAATGCCAACATGTTGTTTAAATAGGAACTCAAATGAGAGCATGTGAGGATCATGTGAGATGCATGTGACCTCAAAAGAGACGTTACACTGGTCTTTTGCACTTAGCATGCATACAGCTGAGCTACTGTAGTACTGCCTGACAGAACAGTGCACACAACTTTACAGCTATCATGTGATGTACAGTCTTAGGGGACCTGATCAAGGACCTGGTCCTTGGCATGTTTGTCAAATCATTAAAACTATAAAAAGTGATAACTCATCAATTCCCCCCTTTTTGATGATGACAAACTTTTAAATGATGTTCCTCCTGAGAACCAGGTTTCCTCTTCATGATAAATTTCAATAGCATAAGAATATGCAATTTTCATTTATACCCGTGGGACCAGGTTCCCTGCGAATTAGACCCTCAAGATTCGTAGAAGCTCTGGTTAGCTTGGCAATTCTCCTCGGCAACCTTCAGTCATTAACCTGTGATATGAACAAAGCTATCAAGATAAGTTGTCGCAAATAGAGTTATTAAGAAAATAATTAAATACCAGGACAAGTATCATATTTTGTTAGACAATAAAACAAATAATTATTATAAACTGAGATCTCTCAAGAAATAGAATAAAGCTAATTAGAAAAAGTACAATGATCGAAAGAATAATAACACTCGAGAAGTTTTGCCGAGTTTTCTTATATTCTTTTGTAGCATGTGAAAATTTAAGACAAATACTCGGTAAAAGGTTTATGATATAAAATGTGGAATACTGGCTTCTTTTATAGAAGCATCTGACTCCTTTTTCCAAATGGATTCGTAAAGACAGTTCAAATAGAAGTATGAAAGGAAATCAAAGTATGAAGGACTCTAATTTAGTCCTTGATGTCCAAAAACAAATTAGGATATATTGATCCCACCACTAAACTGCCCATGAATCTGGCACTAATCCGCTTGATTTACATATAGAGAATGCTAGGTACACGTCTGTTGGGAATTATGATTCTATCATGTGCCGTGCATATTAATGGTGGATTAAGCTGAGTTACTCCTACAAGTGTAGCCAAAGTGGGGTTTGTTAGCAACTTTATAATTAAAATAACAATTTCTAGTTCAATTCAAAGTTGAAGATATTCAAGCTTAACTATTACGAAGCATAATTCCAAGTAGTATTTTATTCGCAGCGGAAAGTTCATAATTAACCTCAAAATCCTAAATTTTTAGTTAATCAAAAATTTAATATTGATGGTGATTACAATTTTATCCTAACTTAAATTAAAATTTTAAGGGCATAAAAGTCGATCAACATTTAAAGGATATTTTGGTCGTTCAACATTTAGCGAAAATTATTCGTGCTTTTAATATATGTAAATAGATAGATAGATATGATATGATGATAACCTTATTCCCGTGGGTTGTTTGGCTGATAAAGTAATGAATATGAACACCCTTCTGTTGCCTTCAGCTGCCATTTGTACCGTTAGTTGTTTAGTGCATATGCCTTAACCTGATGCAACTGGAACTAGAACATATGCTTATTGGATTGCCTTTTGAATTCCTGAAATCTACTTGTTCTATCTTTTGTTGGCTAATCAGGTTATAAGAATGTATACCGTGTAATTATTATTAGGACTAGACTAGTTACACAAGAATGGAATTATGCACAGAGATATTAAGGTAATTCCGTTTAATATTATTACTTTTTAAAATTATCAAAGTAGTCATCAATTTGTTCACTTTTATATATTGCATAACCTTTATGACTCTCTAATTCATGTGAAAATGTTTGATTAGACATGAAGTATAAGAGAAAAGAAAGATTTTTGAAACTTTTGGTTTAAAATACGTCAAAGAAATTTTGTGGCTATAAATCATCTCATAAAGGGTAAAATGAGATGTCATTCTTTTTTGGACTAACTAAAAAAAATAGAATGTCACATAAATGGGACGGAAAGAGTGTAAAATTAGAATTATTTATTTCAATGACCTCTATCACATTTCAAGAAAAGAAGTATAAAATCTAGTCTCTTTTATTCATAGTTTTATAATATATAGATAATGTATATAAAATAAAACAAATTGGGGCCTTCATTTTGGGGGCCTAAAGCAACTGCTTTAGTTGCTTCCCCCTCCAGCGGGCCCTGATTATTAGATATTGGATATTCTAACTTGCTTTAATTACTCTATACATGAGTCTACATTGCATACTGAATCCGATGAGATATGTGTTTCAAGTACTTTCAATTCATCTAGGGAGGAAACGTACTAGTTGACACTAAAGGCTGCATCAAACTGTCTCTGATTTAGGTGTGTGAAAGAAGGTTGTTGAATTGGTATGGGCATTTCTGGCTTTGCTGCCTTATTCATTTTGTTTTTGCTTCTTGAGATATTTCTTGACAACTTAATTGTCAACTGCTTTAGGCTAGCTACTATAACAGGTATGCCCGTCAACTGGTTCGGGTTAACCGGTTTAAATCGGTAACCGGACCGGTAAAACCGAAACCGGGGCCCGAACCGGTGGAACCGGTTTACCGGTTTCGGTCAACCGTTTAATATATACCGGTCCGGTTTCGATTTTTTTGGGACCAGAACCGGTTAAACCGGTCGAATTATTATTATTATTATTATTTTAAAAATGTAGCCGTTGGGATGTAGGCTAGACCGTTGGCCAACGGTCCATTTGCAAAAATGGCCGTTGCCAAACGGTTCCAAACCCCCATTTTGCCCCCCCCCCCCAACCCCCCCAAACTTTTTTTTAACACTTTAACCCATCCCCCACCCCTATATAAACTCCTCTCCATTTTCATTTTAATCCACACCAATTCACTCTTCTCTTTCTCTCAATCTCTCAGTTATAGTTAATTTGCAACAATTAGCCACTTTAAATTTCTCTCAATTAAATATTATAAAGTCTTATTATAGTTTCAATTATTAATTTTACAATTATAATATTGTTGGTGGAGTTGGCGATTTTGCAACAATCCGAAGTAGCTTTGGTGGATTTGCAATTCTAGCCGCCTTCACTTTGTTGGAAATTAGTCCGGCAATTTGGTATCTTCGTTCCAACTCTATCTTTATTTTTCGCAATTTAATATACACAATTTAATTCTAGCAATTTAATTTGTTGCAATTTATTTTCTTGTGATTTATTTGAGTGTGATTTAAATTAATTCTATTTAATAATGACGAAGAGATTTAGATGTGGTGCCGGTAGTAGTGGTATTGTTAGAGGTGGGTTTAATGAGGAAACATTTGTGGAAGAAACACCTAATTTAGGTATTAATATTGGTTGAAATAATCCACTTTTAGATCATGAGGCAATACAACAACATTATACCGACACTTTTAATGAAATTGATGATGATGATGATGATGATGATGATGATGAAACACAAGCCCCCGAAAATCCCATAGGAGATACAGGTCCTGCACAATCACATACATAAGACAAATTGCCTAGAACTCGTAAGCCAACCGCTAAAATTTGGAATTTTATGACTAAGGATAAGGAAAGCCAAACAGCTAAATGTAACATATGTAGACAAGTATTTGCTTTTAGGCAAGGAACTAGTAAGGATGGTGGAACGGGTACACTAAATAGTCATATGAGAAAGAAACATATGGATGTTTGGGTAGAGCAAACAGGTTCAAATGTGGGGGGTATTCAAATGACGATAGACCCACGAACCGGTAAAAATTTTAAGTATGACAAGAAAAAAGAGCGTGTAGAAATAGCTAAAATGGTAGCTTATGATTGTTTACCATTTTCCTTTCCTTCGGGTTTGGGGTTTGTTACTTACATACAACGTTGTTATAATCCGTTATTTGAGGGTATTCCTAGAAGTACTTGTAGAGCGGATGTTATAGATTTGTATAAAAAATATAGATTTTATTTGCGCCATGTATTTAATTCTTTAAATTGTAATGTTTCTCTTATCGCTGATTTGGGTCTTAGTCTTAACAAGTTAGATTTTTTTGTTATTACATGTCATTGGGTTGATGATAATTGGGTTATGCAAAAAAGAATTATAGCTTTTTTATATGATGAAGGGAAAGGTCGTCACGATGGAAAATTTTTAGCGGATTCAATGTCTATTATTATGAGATTTTTTAACATTTATAGAAAAATACTTTGTATTGCCTTAGATAATGCTTCTAATAATACAAAGGCAGTTGGTTTTTTAAAAAGGGAATTAAACCCTCCGCTAAAAAATATTTTTCATGTGAGATGTAGTTGTCACATTTTAAACTTAATTGTTAAAGATGGTCTTGTGTGTTTTGAAGATTCTATTCAAAAAGTTAGAGATGAGGTTACGTTTCTTTTTTGTAATGCTAATAGGAGAAGACTGAGAGATTTTAAGAATTCTTGTGTGAAAAATAACCTTAGACCTAGAAAAATTCAAGTAGAAATTGATACTGGGTGGAACTACACTTACATTATGCTACAACAAACATATGAGTATAGAATTCTCATACAACAAGTTCACAACAAATATAATATTAATAATGATGATTGGTTAAATTTTACGGATTGGGAAGATGTTAAGGAATGTGTTGAACTCTTAGAAATTTTTTATAATGCAACTCTTGCTTTTTCTAAACAATTATATCCCACGGTAACCGGAATTTTAGCCTACTTAGCGGAAATAGCTAGATTTTTACAATAGTATAAAAATAAATACGGTTATCAAGCGACTGTTTTTAATATGAAAATAAAATTTAAGAAGTATTTTTTTCCCATCCCAACTTTATTTATATTGGGTTCTCTTTTAAATCCTTATTTAAAAATGTCTTATACTAGAGCATTGGTTGGTCAAATTTATACCTTTTTAGAAATTGAAGAGGAAGTTGAACCATCTTTAGCTGACGCCGAGCTTGCGATTGATGTCGAGTTTGGAAAAGTTTTTAGTCATTATTCTAATTTGGAAGAAAATGCTACACTCGTTGCTCCACGCCTACTACTTCTCAAAGTAGCAAAAAGGGCTTGTCGGGTTTGTCGCATTTAAAAGTTTTACATTCACATCCAACTCCTTCTCATAATGCAAATTTTGATGAATATCGCTTTTATTTGATGCAGCCAAATGTGGATATCAAGGAATTAGATGATTTGGATGTCTTAGCATGGTGGAAGAAATACAAGGCAAGTTATCCGATACTTTCAAGAATGGCTCGAGATATCCTTACGGTTCAAATATCAACCGTGGCTTCGGAGAGTGCATTTAGCCAAGGAAGACAACAAATTGGAGACCATAGACACTTATTATTCGGATTTAGCTTGCAAGTACTAGTGTGCACTCGAGATTGGATTAGATCGGAGCGACGCAACCAAAACTTATAAGCGGTGGAAGGCAAAGAGGAAGAGATTGAAGATTTGATAGCAAGTGGAGCGGACCAAATGGAAGATTTTGAAGATATCTCCATGACCGAATATGATATGGGGGAAATTAACCAAATGATTGACAATTGGTGATTTTATTATTGTACTATTTCTTTGCAACTCATGTATTATTTGCAAGTTAAAAAAACTACAACTTGCAAATAAATGTTATCCAAGAATGATAAAATATATGTCTCATTGAGGCTTTCTTCTATTTATTTGTGTTCATATTTTTACTTATATTAAGTTAGGAATATACCTAAAATATACTTATAATATACATCTACTTAAATTAAAAACTAGACAGTTATATACTTGAAAAATAACTAAAAAAAACTAAGAATATACTTATAATATAAATATACTTAATTTATAAAATACGAATTTATAAACTTAGAAAAAACTTAAGCTATAAATAACTTAAGTTATAATATATAAGTTATAAGTATACATATAACTTAAACACATATATATATATATATATATATATGTTATAAGTATATATAGTATGCATATAACTTAAACGTATATATATAACTTAAATACACACACACACACACACACACACACATATATATATATAACCTGAGTATATTGATATCTATAAGTATATTCTTAGTATATTTTAGGTATGTAGTATAACTTAAGCAGGGTGTAGAGGGCGGGGAAACAGCAAGCAAGACGGCCAGACTGCAAGCACAATAGTTTTCTTACATAGTAGGACTGGGCTTCAACATCCCGCAGGACGGCTTGCCACAAACCTGACTTCAACAACCCGAAGGATGGCTTGTCAAGTTAGTCGGACAGTTTGAAAGATCATAGATATGAAAGTTTTTCCTACAGAATGGGCTGGCTTTCTAGCCAAGCTACTAAACTCGGAAAAAATTTCACACTACTACAGACATACTGTCAAAGCTTCGGAAAACTATTGTACTTATAGCAAGCTTAACTTGCTCAATATTTCCTAACCCTATACTAACTTAGGATCAGCCTTTCCATGCCTTTCAAAGAGAAGAACAAGAGAAATTTAGAAAGCAAACATTTTATTGATATCGAAAAATTTACAGGGAGATTATTTGATGCCTTCCAACTATTACATAGCCTCCTATTTATTGGAGTTGGAGGCTTCCACAAGACTTATCTTACATGGCACACGGATCCTGCTAGACATGTGAAGGGCCTAATAAAACAAGTCTAATAAAACAAGCCTAATAAGACAGCCTAATAAAACAAGCCTAATAAAACGAGGGGAACATTATTCGAAGCATGACAACCATGTGCAAGCATGTGACTGTTGGGTCCGCTTTTGTCTTTCTTGTAAGCACATCAGTAAGCCTTATCTGACGGAGCGGTGCTTGATGGAGTCGACGGCGGAGTTGTGTATCCTTCCTCTATCCACCATTCTGGTCCATGTTTTTGCTTGAATTTTTCTTTATTTTCCAGACTTCTTTTTCACGACCTTGTGTAGTAGCATTTCCTGTTGGATGGCCCTGTCATATCTGGATCTATTTTTGTTGAATCTTGAGAGGGAAAATTCAACCTTATCTTTGTGATAGCATGAGTGACTTCATTTCTAATTATTTCTTACGGCGCTCGGTACTCCTTTGCTGCTTTTCGAACATCAGTAAATATATAAACTTTATTTATAAACTTATATAACATATGTAAATATACCCAAAATATACTAATAAATACTATAATATATATACTATACAAAAAAATAAAAAAAAAAGGTTTTGGATAGTTTCGAATCGGACCGGTCCGGTTTCGATTTTTTAACCGGTGACCGGTTCCGGTTTTTAAACGGGAAACCGGCCGGTTTATTAACCGGATACCGGTCCGGTCCGGTTCAAACAGGATAACAGGCTTAATAACAGGTAGAAATTCAATGAAAGGTACACCATACTGGATGGCTCCTGAAGTTATTCTACGGACTGGCCACAGCTTGTCAATAGTAGTACTATTGCCAACTTATTTTTTCCCATAAATGTTCATAGGAGTATATATTAACAGTCCAGTGGAAATGGTGTTGCTCCAGACCCCAGTCGTGATATTACATTGGGTATGTTGTTGTAAATGGCCTTACTAGTCGTGGTTGCTTTTTTTTTTTTGTGGGGGGGGGGGGTGGGGGGCGGGCATTGGGGGTCGTACATCATATTACCCTTGAAAAAGAATGGAGGCCTGCTTTCGTGAGTCAAACCAGTGACCCATATTTCACAATTAGTTGGTCTACATATCTGTGCTAATCCTCCACCCTCGTATTTCAATGTCTCGGAGACGTACGTAACTGAAGTTCTATTTAACAGCTTGCATCATATTTCAAAAGCATTACGCTGCTAGTTATCAACTCTTATATAAAAGAATGTGGGGCATAAATAACTAGTTTATCAACAAAACTTGTCTAGTCCAAAGTATGGAAAGGCTTTACTCTTACCTATGGGTGTGTTTGATTGGCAAGTGACAGAAAGTACGAGATGTTTAAAGTTTCTTGCATTTTCTAAAGTTTGGTTAAACTAGGAAGTATAGCCTACGCTTTTAGATTCATTATTAACCACATTTCAAAAGAATTTTAGAACTGTGAAGGAAAATTCTGACTAACCACTGCGATGATAGTGCCTTGTGAACAGTGGTTTTCTGTATTTGGTATAAAAGAGCGATATTTGCTGATGACACTTATGTTTCACTTTTTATTCCTATGTTATCATGATGTGACTGATTGAATACAGATTGTTTAACCTTACAACGGAGAATAATTAAATATATACGTGACACTAAAGATATGTGGCTAAATTTGATTACAGACTAAATTGCAAGATAAGCCAATAAGCAAACAAAGAAGCAGATCTGACCAACTGTTAAGTATGTCTGGCCTCGGGTATAGAAACCGAGGTCAATATCCTATGTTGAACACGTACACGGTGAATAATGAAAATGAACTCAAGAACAAAATGGAGATGAACTTAAATGATTCTTTTATTTCTTGATATGAACTCTTTTCTTTCTTTCTGTTGCCAACTCCCTAAAATGGATGGGAACCTCCTCTTTATATAGTAGAGGAGTCCCAACCCTAGTACAATTCTAAATAAAGAAAAGAAATCTGGTGACAATTGTTACCGATATCGACGCCGTAATATCCGGTTGAGGGTGAAAATTTCGGTCTTCTCCTTATGGCAGTTAACCGCCCTTCCTATAACGCCTCGCCCCCGACCAAATTCGATGCCTCCTTTTCGATGACTCGGTCGGGTCGTGACCGAGCACAACCATGACATCCGGAAACCGAGCATTTACCAGATCCTCGATTTTACCCGTATACATATAGTCCCCCCATTTCTCGAGGTAAAATTACTGACGGCGGGAAATGGACCCAAATAAAGCTGAACAGCCTGCCTCCAATTACTTAGGATAAGTCCTTTCATTCAACATCTCACTCTGCCCGATGCTAGGTCATCATTACTCAGCCGCCAAATCCTTTTGAGAGACCTCACCGTGGCAGAGTCCTTGATACGCTACAGTACCTCTGGATTCTCTTCCTATATAAAGCCCATACATCCTTCGTGCATCTACACTTCTTCAAATCTCACTTTGCTCCTCCTTAAAAACTTACTGCGATTCCTGTATTGAGCTCATACAACTCCTCGGATCTTCAATTTTTTTTTCCAGGGCGTGACTACTCATCATCAAGGAAACCCTTCTACTAATATGGCTTACGTCCCATTATTGACTCAGGGTGAAGATTAGCATTCGTTCATGCCATCAACTGGAGCCGCTGGTTCTGATAGGGGGCTAGAATCTCTTGCTGCTGGTATTGTCCCGTCGGGTTTTATCTATACGAACGACTGTAAAGTCCTTCACCATCTTGATCCGGTAGAGAATTTCGAATCTTGTATTGGTGATGGTGCTATTACAACAGTCAGGGAAGATTTCCACTTAGGCGGAGATGTCGATATCCGCCCCGTTGGGAATGGTGTGAAAATAAATCACCATGTTGCTAGTTACTCATTGTTATATACTTATCCCTTTGTCATAGGGTTCACTCTCCATGTTCATCGAGTGATCCAGGACTTCTGTCGTCGGTACCGGATATGTATCGGGTAGATCGCCCCACAAATTTGGAGGCTCGTGTATTGCATTGAGAAGTTAGCAAATGCGGCCGGAGTCGCTTTCACTCTCGACCATTTGCTTCATTTATACGTACCTTGGGTGATCCGAGAGGGAATTGTTCAACTGCTTCCCAGGGGAAGCCGAAGCCTAATCGACCCCGGAGACGATTATGACCGAGGATGGCTTCACCAGTTCGTGATGATACGCACAGTTCAACTTCACCGTCCATCGTCTGTCGATTTTCCCGAAGTGTGGACCCCTTCACCAAATCCTATTGAACCCGAGCTTGAAACTGTTATCTTTGAATGGGTTATTGCCCTTCTACGAGCTTCTCGTAGCGTAGGCCGCTCTTGGAGAAGAATGGCACCAGAGGGGTGGAAAGGCAAAGACCACGGTAATTTCTTAATCTGATCGTTTCGACCCTTATTTCC
Organism: Lycium barbarum; assembly: GCF_019175385.1. Lineage (NCBI taxonomy): Eukaryota > Viridiplantae > Streptophyta > Magnoliopsida > Solanales > Solanaceae > Lycium > Lycium barbarum. Next base: position 146,266,201 of record NC_083337.1, read on the forward strand.
CTGTGTTATATCCTAACTCACTACCTTTGATTTCCAGGACTCTAGACGAGGAGGGCTTCCAAGTGAAAGTCGGTAGCTGAGGACGTAGTTCGGGGAAGAAGAACACCTGCTCCATCGAGGTCACCTAGTCGCAGAATGGCTGGAAGCTTTCCCGTTGTGCATTCGAGGGTTGGATCTCGGGTTCGAACTCGTCATATCATGGGGACCTGTCGGGAAGTGCCTTTGGGTGAAGCTCCGCCAACAATTGTGCTCGATGAGGAAGATTTATCGGGATTGGATATCCTCGGTTCATCTGCCTTTGGTGCAAGTCACGGGGATATCTAATCGGTATCACACATCGTTGCCGCATCCCGTGGATAGGCTCGAAGATCTCAACCTCCGAGTTGTTAGGTTGATTAAGGATGTAGCTGTCTTACTTTTGTTTTCCAGTTACTGACCGTAGAGTAGGGCTTCTTCTGTTTTTCCTGATATACTGACGTATCTGACATAGTCAGAATTTTGTGAAATGGAAAAAATCTTTAATGGGATTTTTCAAATTGGTTGTTATTGGGATTTTTTTAGCGTTCCATGTGTATTGTTTGTACCTGAACCTTTGCATATGTCCTTGCTATATTCGACTAATAATCATTTATTCCATAATCCATAAAAATGCAAAATGTTTTGCTACCGGCCACCATACTCGAACATCTTATTATTAAACTCGACCGTAACTGGTTCGAGACCACATCCTTTGCGACCTATTCGGAAGCTTTACTTGATCATAGCGGTGTTCGTATGAGGTCCCGATATAGGTCTCATCGGAAAGTCGACCGCTAAAGCACGATCTGTTGGTTGAGAGGATGTCCCGGTTCCTTCTCGCGTACGCTTCCCATGATTAGATAGGATCAAGGTCACATCCGTCATATCCATCTGACATCGACACGTGTTGAGGCCCTGTTAGCTCTAAAGACGGTTGCAGAACGCAAACCGTCTCGGTCCCACTCTGTAAAAGCAAGTTTTCCCTTTCATTTTTCACTTTCCGACTTTTACCAAATAGAATTTACCTTCGTGTGTTTTGGATACGTTGATCTTCATTTCTTCAAACCTTCATACCTTCATATCTTCATATCTCCTTATCGGTTTCCTACTCAACCTTCAAGCCTTCATTTAAAACCTTCTTATCTTTATAATTCTAAAATGACGAGCAAATCTTCAAAGGCTAAAACTGGTGAGACCTCTTCGGCTCCTAAACCAGAGCCAGTACTAACCGACTTTATTCCTTAAGATTGCTCGACCATCCGGGATTTCAAGGTCTAGAAACCTTCTCAACAGGGGGATCGATGTGTCAAAATATCAGCCTATTTGTGGACAATACCCTCAAATAAACTTGAGCAGGTCAAAGAAGATTGCGGGTGGAAGGGAAAAAAGGTCGTTATCCATGACTAGAATGAAGTCATAACAACCTACGTGAAAGGGTATTTAAATGTTTATACATACCCTTTCACATTTAGCACACTCGATCCTGTGGTTGTCGATTTCTGCAAACGATATGAAATTACCCTCGGCCAAATTCATCCGTCATTTTGGAGGATCGTTGTGCTCCTCCGTTATTTCACTTCAAACGTGAACATTCCATTCACGGTGCATCATCTACTTCGGATATATACCCCCGTGTCTTCAGAGGGGGCATGATTAAACTCTCAAAACAAGCTAGAAAAGCGCCCTTCTCCGGTCTGGACGAAGATAGAGACCGAGGCTGGTAGGGCAGGTTTGTCCGAATCAGGACAGCAAATCTGATTCCTGGTGACAAATTGCCGTTTCTCGAGAGATGGAACCCAAACCGTAAGTAACTTCATTTTGGTACGATATGACCATGTGCCTGCACTTATACTGAATCTTTTATCTGCTCGTGTGTATATAGCACTTGCCCGAACCCTCGTTACGGTTCCTAACCTTGACAACTGGATCGGGAAAATCTGTTCCCAATTTACTTATGCCGATCGCACCTGGAGACGTTTGTCCCGGTCCTGGTGGAAGGCCTACCCACGGTAAGTCCTTCCCTTAGAGCGTTGTCCCTTCTTCCCTACGTAATACGCTAAAGGTCCCTAACATTCCGCCTTTGTATGGTATTGGTTCTGTCCTTCCGATACAAGTTGTGGCCTCGTCTGAAACAATAATTTGCATACAGGATTTTCCGCCGCCATTGGTGGATATTCCCGCAGACGTTGAGAAAGCCAAAGGCAAAATGACCAATGAAAGGGCAACCAGTCATGAGGGTTATGAAATACCTGCTCTGGGTATGTCGGGTTTCGAGCATTTGTCCACCCCATGGCCAACCGTTTCGGGGTTAATTCCGGTCCTAGGTTGGAGAAAGTGTCTCCTGCCCCGAGTACCGATCCGAATCGGAAGAGGATAATCACTTTTAAGGTGCCGGCCGATATGAACATGTTAACGGGGCCGGTCGGGGTGGCCAGCTATTTACACCCTCTAGTGTCCCAAGAGGACCGTCGAAAAATGGCCGAAGTCAGCGAATCGTGCCTTTTCAACGAGGCCCAGCAGGCATTGAACCGGGTAAGTTTTGTTCTTATGCTCTTGTCATTTAGCTTCAACTTCATGCCTCATTTTAACAATCGTTCCTCTTTATCTTATAAGCCTCCGTGCTCCATCATGCAAGCTTCCACCAGCTCAGGCACGAAGTGGGCCGGCTAAAGGAGGAGCTTAAAAGCAAAAGCCAGGAGGTGGACGAGCTCATGGATCTGTACGAGCAGAAATTGCAATATATCTCGTCTCTCCCTAAACTTTCTATCCTGAAGTCGAATTTAGCAGCGGCTCGAAACGAAGCTACCGAGGCTAAGCGGGAGCATGATCAGTTGGCAGAGAAGGTAAGGGCTTTCGAAGTTTACAATAAATCTTTAACAGGCGATGCTAATGCCCTTCTTTCTCAGGCCTGGGCATATGTTAGCCAGATTGATCAACTTCGGGCAGAGCTGGATGGGATCAAGCCCGAGTTTAATGTCCTCCAAGAAACGACCATCGGCGATGTGGCCGAACGTGATGTTCTCAGAGAGCAGCTTCGGGCGTCAGTCGAATAAATGAATGGTCTTAGCTGATCACTTGTTGCGGCCGAAGCTGAACGAGGTTGATTGAACCGGGTCATCATCGATCTACGGCCTGAACATGGAAAAGCTTTTGACCAGATCTCGGGCTATGATGATATGTTAGAGCAGTATAAGGACGACGTAACTGCTGCCGAGAAGGCCAGTAATCTTCGAGCCGAGTACGTGCTGTGCTTATCCCGAAGGAAAACCCTCGAAGAAGTTCAAGCCAAGATTTGGTTGTGCTTGACCCTGAGGATTCGGATATCGACCTCGAGTCAGCCGGTGAAGAAAATGAGAGATCGGGTGAAGATTAGGTTCGGGGCCTGGCGTCCCTTCTTTTGTTTTTGCCTTTCGTTTTGAGGCCGCTAGTCCGAGCCTTTGTAAATCCACTTATATATATGTATAAATGAAAAGAATTTTTTTTATTCGGTCTCATTCATCGCCTTTTGTTGTCCTTTGCAAAGTATTGCTCGGTTCAATGTTTGTTCGATTTATGCCATCGTTTTAACTCACCTTATTGTTTCAGCTAGGATAAAATTCAAGTGGTAACGGTTCTTGATCGGGTTTTAGTTCGTGTTGACTTTAGTCGTTGCTTTATTTATAATTTACAAGACAGACTCGATCACAATATTTTTGTGTTTTTAGACCGTGGTCTTTTACCGTTTGGGTCGCAGCTTTTGAGCTCACGTATGTTTTTTAGACCGTAGTCTTTAACCGATTAGGCCATAGCTGTTTAGCATTGTGTATGCTTTCTAGATCATAGTCCTTAACCGATTAGGCCATAGCCTTTCAGTATCTGGAAACATTGGATCATTATGATCGAAGTATGATTTTTTATTGAAAAATCGACCGGAGATGTATTCACAATTGTTGCCGTGGAAATAACAAACTAATTGGACACGATTCAATCGATCGTTTGGTCCTTACATCTGATCCTATCGTTCAAGCCTTGGCTTTTTACATAGTTATCACTTAGTATAATAGTCCCCTAGTACTCGAGTCCGAAGTATGAGAGCTCGGGTACTATTAGCCCGGAATGTGTAGTCCCCGGTCTCTGGTCATTGATCGGTATACTCTATTTGCGTAGCACGCTGTTCAGCGCTGCCTCATTAAAAACCTTGCCGAAAACCCACTTCGGGACAAAACAGTCAAAAGGAAAAAGAGTGCAGCACGTGATTTCAGTCCTAAGTCTATGACTTCCCAATTTTCATTGTGCTACTTCAGTGTACCTCGGACTGTATCCCTGCGTAGTTAGATCGAGATAAAAGAAAAAGAAAAAAGAAAAGTTATTCGTACCTTTAATAGTAATATCGTTTTAAGTGTGCTACATTCCAGTTGTGTTTCAGCTGCTGTCCATCTTCGTTCTCTAGCTTATAAGAACCTTTCCTGGTTATTCCAGTGACTCGGTACGGTCCTTCCCAATTCGGGGCTAATTTCCCTTCGTGAGGGTTCTTTGTATGAAGTGTGACCTTCCTCAGCACCAAGTCCCCAATCTAAAAATGCCTGAGGTTGGTCCTCCGGTTATAATATCTTTGCATCCTTTATTTTTATGCGGCTATCCGAACATGAGCAGTTTCCCTCCTTTCGTCCATAAGATTCAGATTTACAGACATCGCTTTATGGTTCGAGTCTGCAGTGGCATATCGGAATCTTAAGCTTGGCTCACCAACTTCGACGGGTATCATGGCCTCGGCTCCGTATACAAGGGAAAACGGTGTCTCCTCGTTGCTTGATCTTACCGTTGTGCGGTAGGCCCATAAAACTTCAGGTAGAACCTCCTTCCATCAGTGCTTCGAGCCGACCAGTCTTTTCTTTAAATTCTGTAGTATGGTTTTACTGGTAGACTCGGCCTAGCCTTTCGCGCTCGGGTGATACGGGGTGGATAAGATTTTCTTGATTTTGTATTCTTCAAAAAACTTGCTGACCTTACTACCTATGAGCTGCTTCCCGTTATCACACGCGATCTCCGCGGGTACCCTGAATCGACAGATTATATGGTCATAAATGAAATCCATGACCTCTTTTTCCCTGACTTTCTCGAGTGCCTATGCTTCGACCCATTTAGAGAAATAATCAATCATAAGTAAAATAAATTGCGTCTTACCTGGGGCCCATGGCAACGACCCTACTATATCCATGCCCCATTTCATGAATGGCCATGGAGAAAGGACCGGATGGAGCTCTTCCCCGGGTTGATGTATCGATGGGGCGTGCCTTTGGCATTCGTTACATTTTCGAACGAAGGTTTTGGCGTCTTCCTCCATCTTGTTCTAATAGTATCCTGCCCTGATCAGTTTGCAGACGAATGAATCGACTCCTGAATCTAGCCAAGGGGCCGTAGAATGACCTTCGGTATAACTGGCCATCGACCAAGCAAAATCTAGCTGCTTTGGTTCGGAGGGCTCTTGATTCCTTGGCATTGGATGGTAGCTTTTCTGTTTGAAGATAGTCTATGTATTTGTTCCTCCAATCCCAAGTGAGGTTGGTCGAGTTTATCTCGGCGTGGTTGGTCTCTATGACTGATTTTGTCAACTGCACCATAGCTCCGGAATTGAAACCATCCGATTCTACTAAGGATCCCAAATTTACCAAGGCATCCACCTCTTTATTTTGATCCCGGGGTACTTGTTTAACGCCCACTCCTTGAACCGGTGAAGGATAACCTGCAATTTGTCCTGATATCTCCGTATTCGATCATCCTTGATTTCGAAGGTTCCGTTCGTTTGGTTGACTACTAGGAGAGAATCGCATTTGGCCTCAATGATCTCGGCTCCCAAGCTTTTATCTAGTTCTAAACCTGTATTCATAGCCTCATATTCGGCTTCGTTGTTAGTTAAATCAGCCGATCTAATAGATTGTCTTATTATGTCATTCGAGGGAGGTTTAAGAACGATCCCTAACCCGGACCCTTTTACATTAGAAGCACCGTCTGTGTAAAGAGTCCAGACTCCCGTACTAGTCCCCAAGGTAAGAAACATTTCCTTATCAACCTCGAGAATCATGGTCGGTGCAAAATCGGCCATGAAATCCGCCAATATTTGGGATTTGATCGCAGTTCGGGGTTTCTATTCAATATCATACCCGCTAATCTCCACAACCCACTTTGCTAGTCGGCCTGAGAGTTCGGGTTTATGCATGACATTTCTTAGGGGGTACGATGTTATGACGCATATGGGATGACACCGAAAGTAGGGTTTTAATTTTCTAGATGCACTTAATAAAGCCAAAACGAGCTTTTCCAAATGTGGGTACCTGGTTTCGGCATCACCGAGGGTTCTACTTACATAGTAAACTGGGTATTGCGTACCTTTCTCCTCTCGAACCAGGACGCCGCTCACCGCTATCTCGAACACCACCAAGTATAGATATAACTGCTCGTTCGCTTTTGGCGTATGGAGTAGAGGCGGGCTTGATAAGTACATTTTGAGTTCTGCTAAGGCCATCTGACATTCGGGGGTCCATGCAAAGTCAGTCTTTTTCTTTAGCAACGAGAAAAACCGATGACTCTTGTCCGAGGATTTGGAGATGAATTGGCTTAGGGCAGCTATCCGTCCTGTCAATCTTTGTACCCCTTTGATGTCATTGATCACGGTGATATCTTCAATTGCCTTTATCTTATCTGGGTAGATTTCGATCCCCCGATTTGATACCATAAATCCGAGAAACTTGCCCGATCCGACTCCGAAGGCATATTTTTCCGAGTTCAGCTTCATGTTGTACTTTCTTAATATGCTGAAAGTTTCCTGCAAAAATTTCAAGTGGTCCTCTGCTCGCAGGGACTTAACAACCATGTCATCTATATAAACTTCCATGGATTTCCCTATTTGGTGTTCAAACATGCGGTTGACTAAACGCTGATAGGTGGCACCAACATTTTTTAAGCCGAAGGGCATTACATTATAACAATATGTGCCAGACCTAGTTATAAAGGAGGTTTTTTCTCGATCCTCCGGGTCCATTTGTATTTTGTTGTACCCGGAGTAGGCATCGAGGAAACTTAGCGTGTCGTGACCTGCAGTAGTGTGGATCATGCGATCGATGCTGGGCAAAGGAAATGAATCCTTCGGGCAGGCTTTGTTTAAATCTTTATAAACCACACACATTCTAAACTTATTCCCCCTTTTTTAGGCACTACTACAACGTTAGCTAACCAATCTGGGTATTTTACCTCTCGAATGGACCCTATATTAAGGAGATTGGTTACCTCGTCCTTGACGAATGCATGTTTTACCTCGGGTTGTGGCCTCCGCTTTTGTTTGACCGAAGAAAAACTTGGATCCAGGATCAACTTGTGTGTCGTCATGTCCAGTGGAATACCTGTCATGTCTAAATGGGATCAAACAAAGCAATTTGAGTTATTTTTAAGAAACTTAATAAATTCTTTCCTGAGCTCGGGGGTTAACCCCGTGCCCAGGTATACCTTCTTCTCTGGTAGGTGGACGAACAGTATGACCTGCTCGAGTTCTTCGACTGTGGACTTAGTGGCATCAGAATCATCGGGCACTACGAATGTTCTCGGCACTCCGAATTTTAACTCCTTATCTTGTGTGTCTCCGTTCCGATCTTCTGAAGATTCTTGGATAGAGATCTGTGATTTCTATTTGGCATTCTTCCCTTCGCTCCGATCTGGCGCCTTTATAGCCTTAACAGATTCTTCAACCGCGAACATTTCTTTTGCCGCCTGCTGTTCACCACAGACGGTTTTGATTCCTTCAGGAGTTGGGATTTCAATATCTGATGCATAGTCGAGGGAACCGCTCTTACGAGGTGAATTCACGGTCTGCCTAGCAATGCATTGTATCCCATGTCTCCCTCTATCACATAAAATTTTATTTGTTGCATAGTTCCTGCCATGTTGATCGGTAAAGTGATCTCACCCTTCGTCGTTTCGCATGGCATGTTGAATCCGTTGAGGACCCGTATTGTTGGCACGATCTGATCTAGTAGTCGCAGTTGTTCGATGACTCTCCATCGGATGATATTAGCCGAGCTACCTGGATCAATTAGTACACGTTTAATTATAAACTTATTGACAAGGACAGATATTACCAATGCGTCATTATGCGGCTGGGTGATGCCTTCCATGTCCTCGCCATTGAACGTGATTGGACCATCGAGGTCATCGTTCCGGATACGCTTCCCCCTCGTTATGGAAATTTTTGTGCGTTTTACAACCGGCCCAATGGGACGTCCGTTCCTCCCATGATCATGTGTATCACCTGCTGAGGCTCTTCCGGCCTATCTTGCTTGTTGGAGTCTAGGTTTTTGAAATGGATTTTTGTTCGTTCACTTAGGAATTCTCGAAGATGTCCCAAATTGAATAGACGAGCGACCTCCTCTCTCAGCTGCCGACAATCCTCGGTCCGATGGCCATGCAAATAAGACTTTTATCCCGCTTCTCTGTATCAGATTGGATTGGCCTTGAATGTCTTGTTTCTTTGTTTCGGATAACGGCCGCCGTTATGGTTGCTACATCTACGCAAAAGTTGTACTCGGATAACCTTAGAGTTTCTCTGTTTCCCGGGGCTCTATCGATAGCATTTCGGTTTATCAATCTACGACTATTCTGGCCTCGATCATTCCTTCTATCATTCTTGCCTGATTCGTTGTTGTGACTGTTCCCCCTTTGATCAAGTGGGTAAGGTTGGTACCTGTCATACGATGATCTGGAATCCCGATCTACCACTCTCCTCGAGTGATCACTCCCTTTACCGGAATGCCATGATACTGAAGCAGCCCTCAGAATCTTATCATCTTCGACCCTGCTCTTCGACTGATACCTGTTGTGTACATCAGCCCAAGCGATCGCCGGGTATTCTATCAGATTTTGCTTTAGCTCCATAGATGTGATTGAGCTCCTTGAATTGAGCCCCTGGGTGAAAGCTTGAATGGCCCAATCGTCAGTAACTGGAGGTAAGTCCATGCGCTCCAATTGAAATCGAGCTACGAACTCGCGGAGGGTCTCGTCATCTCGTTACTTGACGTTGAAAAAGTCTGATTTTCGTGTTTCGACCTTGATGGCCCCGGCATGGACTTAGCGAAAGCATCAGCGAGCATGGCAAATGAATCAATCGAGTGCTCGGGCAAGTTATGATACCAAATCATCCCCCCTTTTGACACAGTCTCCCCAAATTTCTTAAGTAGCACTGATTCCCTTTCGTCATCGGCGAGATCATTGCCCTTAATAGCGCTTGTATATGCAGTCACATGTTCATTTGGGTTCGTTGTTCCATTGTACTTCGGGATATCGGGCATGCGAAGTCTCTTGGGATTTTCATCGGTGCCGCACTCGGCGGAAATGGCATTTGAACAAATTTTTTCGAATCCGGTCCCTTCAACACTGGTGGAGCCCTCGGAATCTGATCGACCCTCGAGTTGTAGTTCTCCACTTTCTTGTCGTTCGCCTCTATCTTCTTTTCGCCGGACTCGACCCGTTTAGTCAGTTCTTCGAGCATTCTTATCAATTCGCTGCTTTGCCCGGGGTGGTTCTCGTTACCCCGTGGGACGCGTCTTTTCTCCGTATCCTGGGTCTGTTTTGATGGGGCAATATCGGGTGCCTGACCCCGATTTTTCAATTGTGCTATGATCTCTTGCTGGGCCTGCAACTGAGTAATAGCCATGTCTAACTGGTTTTGGAGCTGTTGCAGCATGACTCCGTTATTCTCGCAGGCCGGTACGTTCCCCACCGATGATCCGACTTGAACAGGATTAATGGGGCGCGCATTGTTGTTTGGTACGTCCCCGTCGTCATGCTCGTGATGGCTTGGTTCCACTTGGAAGTTGAAAAAATGGGAATCCGACATTCTAGTATACCTGAAATCAAACCTTAAAGAACAAGTGTAAAATATCGAGTGTAACCAGAATGTTGTATTGAACTGCCACTACTATCTAAGGCCCCACGGTGGGCGCCAAACTGTTTAACCTTAAAACGGAGAATAATTAAATTTATGCGTGATGCCAAAGATATGTGGCTTAATTTGATTACAGACTAAATTGCAAGATAAGCCAATAAGCAAACAAAGAAGAAGATCTGACCAACTGTTAAGTATGTCTGGCCTCGGGTATAGAAACCGAGGTCAATACCCTATGCTGAACACGTACACGGTGAATAATGAAAATGAACTCAAGAATAAAATGGAGATGAACTTAAATGATTCTTTTATTTCTTGATATGAACTCTTTTCTTTCTTTCTGTTGCTAACTCCCTAAAATGGATGGGAACCTCCTCTTTATATAGTAGAGGAGTCCCAACCCTAGTACAATTTTAAATAAAGAAAAGAAATCTGGTGACAGCTGTTACCGAGATCGACGCCGTAATATCTGGTTGAGGGCGGAAATTTCGGTCTTCTCCTTATGGCAGTTAACCGCCCTTCCTATAACGCCTCGCCCCCAACCAAATTCGATGCCTCCTTCTCGATGACCCGGTCGGGTCGTGACCGAGCACAACCATGACATCGGGAAACCGAGCATTTACCGGATCTTCGGTTTTACCCTTATACATAGATACCTATCTATCCTGTTAGCTCCTTCCCTGAGATCTCATTTGCAGAAGCAACTTCTTTGATGAGCATTGTTTGATGGAGAAAGAAACTTCATTCTTAATCAATTGAACAGGATGACAAACACTATCCTCGTCTTACAAAGTTGTTACTAATTATGACTTTTTTTAAGTAGAGATCTTATTCCATCAACTAAACCATTTTGACAAATGCCATTCTTGCATTTACTTTCTCGGATGTCACTCTAGTATTCTCATTTTTCCTGAAACTTCTGCAACCATATGCTCCTGCACCCTCATTGTGTATGAGAGGGCTTGCTCTTTTGAAGTATGACGTTTCTAAGGTTCGAAATTTCATATTGCAGGGATCATGCGTCAGGCAGTGAACATACATCCAGAGGATGCAGTTCTAAATTGATTATTTAGGGGGTAGTTTTGTTCTCCAGATAAGTTTCCAAGGCCAATCATCCACCATTTCGTTTTGACTGATGTTGTGTTGGTAACCTGTCTTGACAGTATAAACTCCCTTTGGACTTGCTCCCCACATGAATTTGTCCGAAAGTTGCTCATTGACCATACATTTTCCCAATCTGCCTAGGAAACCAAGCATTTCTCCCATTTCACAGTCATTCACATTCCTCCTGAAGTTTGGATTCCAAAAATTAACTTCTTTATTCTGAGAAATGGTGGAGTCAAGTCTTCTAGCGATTTGATAAATGTTGGGGAAGTCGGATTGCAAGGTTGAAGAGCCTAGTCATCTATCTTTCCAAAATTTGACCTTTGCCCCCATTCCCAACTTGAATCTGCTATTCTGGTTGAACTTGTCCCAAAACTTGATGATGTTCTTCCAAGGGCCTACCCATTTGGAGCCTTGGAGACATTTGTGCACCAGTTATTGTGTATCCCTTGAAGGATATATAATGCTCTTTAGTGATCCTGCAGTCATAATATCGAGACTTAACTATCTTGTGTAGGTTGGGTGAGCTGTTGTTGTAGGATTATCTAGGCTTGTGAGTGTTCATATTGAAGCTTTGTTTAGGGGAACTCAAATCAAGTTCTCTAGTTGCCAATGAATGTATCTCTTGTAGTGTGATCGTTCATTTTTCGTTTGGCAGCAAAAAATAGTTGTAATATTATTACTTAGTATGCATCATTATAAAAGAAGGTGCTTGAGGAAGCACTAGTAGTTTGCATCAGTGGCGAGTCTATGTGTAAATAAAGGGTCTCGTGAACACATGTTCAACCGATTAAACTCGGTATATTATGTGTATATTTCTTAAAATATAGCTAGTATTACCTCCGGCACACATGCTATAAAAGGCTTAGG